>NW_020955568.1:1129482-1138564 GCF_003031625.1 Empidonax traillii | reverse complement strand
CTTCTCTAAGAGCTGTAAAAAAATGAGCCTCAAAAATGTAAAAGTGGAACAAAAAACCCCAAGCAACCTTCAAAAGGTTTTACATATATATGAATGTATTCCAAGGAAGCAAATAAGTCACAACTGTGTGTCTGTGTTACCCTTTAATCAGTTGGGAAACCTAAGTGGTGACTCTCAGCTGTCAGTGTATTAAGAACCAGCGCTGCCTTTTGTGGAGTCTGTATATACTGAGCTCAGGGCCTTGGAGTAAATATTCTTGCTGTGTTTTCATAATCATTCCACTTAGAGTAAGCGCTGCTTGGGTGGGTATTACAAATCTGTTAATCTTTATGGTATTTATAGGGTAATTTTTAACTCCCTTGAGCTCTTTACTTCCTTGTGGGTCAATTACTCAATTTATAACGTCGTGTCAGATGTAAGAACTTTACCATCCAAGGGTAAACAGTGTTGGGATGGTTCTCTACCTGTGTTTGCTCTTAGTTCTTTGTATGTTAAGGTATGCAGTAACTTACTCTGTGACTCACTGGGATTTCTTTCAGTCCCCCTGGCCTGTCCCCCAAAGGGGGCTGTGGTGACTTGCTGTGTGTGCTGAGCAGGGCTGGGGGAGTGGGAGAGGCAGCTGAGGGGAGGGCAGAGCTGTCTTGGGAAGCAAAATGGACTTTTTCCAGCTCCCCCAAACAGGTGAAGTCCTGTTCTAGCAGCACAGGATCCGTGTGAGATCAGTGTGGGGTCTTGGCAGGGAAAGGATGCAGGGTGGGCACAAGAGAAGCCTTTTGTTTCCGTGAGTAAGCTTTAGGGTTTTAATAATCTGATACTACTGAGTTTGTGCTTCAACACTGAAGCTTATTAGAGTAATAGAAGGTAGTTATAGAGGGCAGAATACAGTGTGAAATGTGATTTGTCTCTTATAACCAAATGTGCAAGCTCTGTATAATTTTCTTGAAAGGTTAATTCCCAGCTTCTCTTCAGAACATTCTGTGCAGGCCTTTCTGTAGGGAAAAAAAAATTGGACCCAATTTAAATAGACAAGTCTTGTGAATCCTGAAAGAATTTGGGCATTTAGCCCAGGAAAGGGAGAGTTCTCTGCAAGAACTTCATTAACCCTGTCTGTCATCAAAATAAGTAATAAAAGTAGCTCTCCAGGCGTTATAAAGAACAGATCCTCTTTGTTTTACCCCGTGGCCTTGATCTGCAAGGTACTGGTGAATCATTCTTGTTCTTTAAGGACAACTGTGCCCATGCAGGAAGGGAGATGAAGATGTTACACACAGAAGTGGGGTATGAACTGCAGAGCTGCATTAGCATTTGGAGAACTGGTGCTGCTGTTAGTTCTGGGTGCTCAAGGACGTGCAGGGAAGCTGACTTTTATTTAGAAGCAATATTGATAATAGCCTTATTTAGCATATTTTGGGGCGGAAAAAACACAAACGTATTTCTAACGTAGCTGTTTCTGTGAGTAGAAAAATGTGAAATCCTTTTACTCTGGGGAGAGTTTGTGCTTCCGTTTGGCTGTTCCCTGCAGGATCCAGATGCTGTGCAAGCTCTTCCTGCAGTGCCAGCGTCTGGTGCCTGCAAGGTCTGCGAGGCTTTTATGGGCCAGCTTTGAAGTTGCCTTTGGATTTGGATCACATGGATCTTTGGATTGGCTGGGCTGCACAGTTCTCAGCATCATTTCCTCTTCCTGCTGATTATGGGAAATGTAAATACTTCAAGCTGCTGTCCCGGTGTTTTGAAGCTGGGTGGATGTGTCTGTGTCTCGCTCCGTTCCCTGTCCCTGATTTGAGGCAGATCTGGTGTCGATTAAAGACTCACACTATGGGCTGTAGAGAGGAGCTGCACGAGCAGAGCTGGTTACAGCAGCTGATTTTGAGGATTTTGAGTCCATCTGACACAGGCTTGCTCTTGTACTTTGATGTGCCTGAGCTTTCCTTGAACATTTGAGAGATTACAGCAATATTTCAGAAGTATCTGTGAGGTTTGCTTAATATTTCTCTAGTGCTTGGAAGAGCTAATTAAAAGGTATTTATCCGTGCTGATTGGTGGTGTTTCCAATCACGTGTGTGTATAAATGTTTAGAAAACTCTGTTAGAGTTTAAGGTCATGTGTTCGTTAAACTTTCTGAGAACAGGCCGTGGTGAACAGATCCCACATTTGGGGTTTGGGGTTGCAGCAGCAGAGCTTATTTAGGTCTTTTTTATACTTTGGATGTTCCATCTGTTTTTGTCTTCGTGGCTTAGGACAGTGTTTGCCTGTGCTCCTGGGTGAGATGGCTGGTTATGAAAGGAGCCTGACAGGAACGAGCCGTGGGTTCCTGGTTGTGTCTGCTAGAGACTTATTTTAGGGATTGGCTTAAACTGGGGGGTTTCACCAGAGCTTGGGAACAACCAGTCTGCCTGAGTGCTGGAGTTCTGGCACCTCTCTGTCCCGGGGGCTCCTGGGGGGTTGGTGGCAGCGGGGCCGTGTCCCACGCGTGGGTTGTCACCTCGCTCTGTGCCGGGAGCCACCAGCCAGCCTGGATGGAGCTGCCAGGACTGGTACAGCGTGTGTTCCAGAGCTGCATGGGATGGGACCTATTTCAGTTATGATTTAATGAGGTGGAAATGTCTGGCAGTTTCTGTGAGCATATACGTTATGAATATATTTCCAGCCTATATTTAATCTTTCCTTCATCAGAAACGAGTGAATTCCAAGGAGGATAACAGAAATGTTCTTAAATAATTTGGCTTCATGTTGGAAAGCTTTATTGCATTATAAATTAAAATGTGAGCATGTTGTTGCGTGCTTGGTAAGCTATACAGTAAAATTCCAGGTAGATTTAGTATGTGTTTATTTTTAACATGTGTTTCGTTAGCAGCAATGGTGGCCTGAGAGGTCTGTCTCCAATGGTTCAAAGGTTGTAAAAATGAATATAGTGAATCTTTCAGAGGGCTCAAAATTGCAACTAGGAGAGTATAAATTAAGGTATGTTGGCTTCTTTATCTGAAACATATGTAAGTAAAAACTAGTTGGGGAAAAATGCAAGCTGCTCTTGCTGTAGCATGGTCATGGTATTATCTCTCTGCAGAGGAACTGTTGTCACTTGAAGTGGTGCTGACTGCTGTCCATCCTCAGTTTTGGATGGGAAGATGGATGGATGTTTACACATCACACAAACATCACACATAAATATTTACATGGGATGTTGCATTAGGAAATTCCGTGCAGTGAAATGAGAGGCAGGAGTAGTCCCATTAGGCCGGTGAAAAGGAACATTTACCTTATATCACATTGATTATTTAGTCATAAATATAAATCACCAAGTGCTCTTGGCACTGATCCTGGAACTGTTTAATAGGAGCCCAGTGAAACCATCCCTTATAGTGGATGGATCGAGCTGCAGAGCATCTGAAGTGGATTCAGGAGACTCACACAGACAGTTATGTCTTCATTTAGGACCAGGTTGTGGGGAGCTGATACTACAACACAGAAGAAATGCCTCCAAACAAAACCCAACCCTTAACTCGGATTAAAACTTTAAAACCAGAATATTTTGATTTTAGAGTGAACTATCTGTCTTCCTGTTTGGTGGTGAGAAATGAGCGTTTGAAACATTCTCTCCCAAGTATTGTGTGAACTCAAGGAGCATCTTCAGACAGTGTGATGCAGTTGGGGAGGGAAGAATACTGTGCCACACCTTGCCATTTTCAGGCCATTTTACTAGATTTTCCCCCAAACTAGAGGACACTGTGTTAGGAATTCTAACTTGCTTGTTTAGAATGGGAATATGGACCTGAGCTGGGTGTAGGGAGTGACTGGAAGCAGCGTGGGAAGTCTGACAGATAGCTGATTATTGGCAGGAAGCATTTGTTTTATTGACATCCACAGTGAGATGGCTCCAAATAGCTTTAAATAGTTGACTTAATGTCATTTTGCTTCTAGGTATGGAACAGTGAATTCCAGTGTCTGTCACAGCGTTTGTTTAATGAATATCAGTTGTTGACATGGTATGAAAAGCCCTTTTCAGCCACCTCACTGCTCTGTTCGTGTGCTCAGGCTCTGGGATCAGCCCTGCCCTGCCTGGCTGTTGGGCTCTGGTGTGCACAGCCCTGACAGAAACCTGCCTGCACCACTGCCAGGGAACCCCAGCCCTCCTGGAGGTGAGGTGTGGCTGAAACACTGCCCTGGCTGGGGGTCAGTCTGTTCCAAACACCCTCGTGCTCCTCAGGGGCACAGATGGCACATGCTCCCCCTGAGTAATGTCTGTGTGAGAACGGGGGTGCAGTTCCATCTTGATTCCAAGCCTAAAATTCTGAAGCTGTTTACTGGTGATTTATCTGCACACTGTTTAACAGTTTGTGCTGTTAATTAACCGCTGAACATTTTTTTGCTGACTCATATTCTTTAACTCTTTATTTATTTAAATTCCTCATATATATATATATTTATATAAATTAAAATTCTTTAAGTGTGCTCTTGTAGCATTATCTCCTGTCTCAAGCATTTCAGTGCCATTCCTCGTGTCGTTTCCTTTAACATTCATATTCATATTCTTTCAGTGTTGGCAGGTGTGTATTTCACATTAACAAGAGGGGTTTTTTGGATGTTAGACTGCTATTTGCTTATGGTAATTTCCAGTCATCATAAGGTGACTGTTGAGAGAGATGAGCAGAGAGGAAAAAAATTGTCAGCCATTTACAGTAAATACTCTCTGCTTTTGGAAACGCTGTCAGAAGTTTAATTGTTGGGTTCAAGTAAGTTTGTCATGTGCCAGACAGAATCAGTCTGCTGTAATGAACGGGTTACGCACTCCACCAGCAAAAAGGGAGAGTGAGAAACCAAGGGATGCTCAGGATTTCCTGTCACCTTGCACTGCAGAAGGAACGGGGTGGGCTTTTTAACCTAGCCTGTAATTAGGGTTTGCATGGAAGCATATATTACTGTGCTTGCTTTGCCAGAGCTCTTCAGTGTGATGGATGAGATTTAAAGGTTGATCTGACTAAATTGCAGTGAGAATACTAACGACAAAGATATTTCTGTTGTGAACTATTCCTACCAGGCATCATGGCTGTGACAGAAATGGTGTAAGATAATGGACAATAAAAGTCACTTGGAAATAATACTCTCCTAGGACTGGGCTGCCTTCCCCACGGCACGTGCCCTGAACCACAGTGAGGATGTAATCATGAGCCAACATCATCATTTAAATATATAGGTAATCTCGTGGAGTATCCTGGCAGATTTATTTTATGAGCGAGAGAGAGGAAGAATATTATTGGGCAGTGGAGAGGAAGAAAGTGTTACTGCTGTGGTTTGTGTTTATTTTGTAAAGCAGTTTGCTCTGCTCCAGCCTCTGCAGAGCCTGCAGTGAGCAGCATCCTGATGGCTCTGGGGACGGGGGAGCTCCCACCAGCAGCACATCCCTGTGGGTGGAGGAGTGACCTGGGAGCTCTTGGGCTGCACTGCTGGGCTTTAGTCACTGGTGGTTCTGTGTATGTGTTGAAAGATGGAAATTTGTGCAGTAGTTTAATGTACTTGATTGCGTTTAAACAACTTGTGGATTTCTGGAACTGCATAAGACTTGCTGTTTTGTTTTGTTTTACTCAAGGTACCCAAACAGAGCTGCTTGGCTCCCCCTCAGTGCCTGTGTAGGGAGAGGGCATGAGCAGAATGTAGTAACTGAGTGGAAGAGCACATATATATGTGTGTGTGTGTGTGTGGTGGGCAGCAGCAGAGCTGAGTGCCGGGCACACAGAGCAGCTGGTGTGTCTTGCAGGAGGTGAAAAGTGCTGGTACAGAAAACGGTTGTAACACTGAGCACAAACTGCTGCTTTGCCGCCTGCTTGAGAGGTGCACGGTCCTGTCATGTTGATTATACATCTGGGAGCAAATCATTTGGCCTGCAGTGCAGTTGGAGGCATCCCGAGACACATGGTGATAGCCAGCCAGCCTGGGCACAGCTGTTCCACCGAGGAGCGGCACCCGGGGCACGGCGCGGGCCAGACTGGATGCCAAGATGCTGATGAGGTTCTGCTCCTTAATGAGTGTCTCGTAACTAATGATCCTGGCCTTTGCTCCCGAGTGCCCTGGGCTGTTCTGCCCTGAGAATCCCACCTGCCACGTACCTGCAAGGTACCACGGGCTGGGGGGGGTTGTGGTTTGCTTTCTGCTGATGAGGCGTCAGATGGACGGGATGGGGGGAGGGTGGGACACTCAGGTATCCAGAGAGGAATTGCAGCCTGGGATATGGCAGGGGAGCTGGCTGCGTGAGAGGGGTTTTGTTTTCCTTGGCTTTGGAAGAGCTCCAGGTTACCTGGGAACGCTGCTCTGAGTGCAGTAATAACTGCACTGCAGAAGAGTGGCAGTAGTTTGAGAGAAGCTGCTCATCCCACAGGGGCTTTGGTCATACTTCCCATGATGATGGCCCTGTCCTTTTATTTGCTTTCTGGAAAGACATGTAATGCTTCCTGCCATTTTAAAAATGTTTTAATTTACAGTCATGGTCAAGCCTCAGTCTGAAAATGTTTGGCTCTGCCAAGCTTCGTAGGAAATTCAGAAGCACGAATAAAAGAGCCTGTCACTTGAGAAGGAAAAGTGCAGGGCTAGGACAATGTAAATGAAAATGTGCCAGTGTTAAGAGTGTATACCTTGTACCTTTTTTGACATAATGAAGTGTCTCTGTGGTGTTTGGTGGCTGCTATTTGAAGACCTTCTGTGAAGCCCCTTGCTGGGGATCCCCCTTCGCTCTCCCCTTGCTGTGCCAGCAGCCCAGAATAGCCGAGCTGCCAGCCTGGAGCAGGACACGCTGTCCTGGAGGTGTCAGGGCTGTGTCATGTGAGCTGGGCTGGATCTCTTTCCAAAGCTGCTCTTCTGTTCCTCCTCCTTCCTCTGCCTCCAGCTGGGCTGGGTTAGGGCTTTAAACAAACAGTGCCCCATCCCAAATCCTGCCCCATTCCCGTACCCCTCGTGGCACGTGGGATCTCCTGAGCTGTCCAGGCCCCACAGTAAGGAACTGTACCTTGAGCTTCCTCGTGGCAGCTGGAGAGTTACAGAGAGTCGTGGTTCTGTGAGGAATGTCCCAGACTCATGGGTGATCAGGTGACTCAGGTTCCCACACTCAGAAGTGAATCCCTGTCCTTGTTTGGAGCTCCAGCCCTTTCCAAGGCAGGACACAGCGGATGCACAGTTGGAGTGTTCACACTTCACCCAGCACTGTCTGGGCGTGCCTTCAAGGTGGGGCTGTGAAGGGAAGTGTCTGGATTCCTGTGGAGCTCTGTGCTGAGGAGCCAGGTGGCAGTGCCCTGCAGGGTTTGCTCTGTGCCTGTGGGCTTGCAAGAGAGAGAATACGTGGTACATTATCCCCCCAAGTGAACAGCCCTTCTCCAAATCCTGAATAATAAAATAATTAGAATAATCCTAGCAATGTAATATAAGGTAGGAAGTTCATAGGACTCTTCAACGTTGATATTAAGAGGCATAGCCCTGGGGAGGTGAGGGTGACTCTTCCTCTGAGAGGTGTGTGAGTTACTGGGAGGGAGGGGAGGACTCTGCTCTTGCTGCTCTGAATAACCACCTGTAGGCAGGCCCAGGGAAGAGTTTCCTGCTTTCAGCTCCGGACGGGCAGTGATGAGACCTCTCTGTCCCCTCTGTTTCCCTGCAGCAGAACTGTGAGGCACAGTTTGGTATGATACCATGGAAGGGCAGCACAACCACCCACATCATCTAGGGGACCAGAACAACCCTCTGTGCAAGCTGCCGGGGCAGGAATTCCAGCATGACCCTCAGGTGAGTGTGTGTGTCTCCAGGCTTTCTCCTCCTGTGTTTTCTTCCCTTCCTTCCATAAAGGTCCGTAGATTTATTAGCATTTAGCCTCATTTTTACCCCTCTCCTTTATTTTTAGTGCAGTTACAGCAGATTTAGGGTGTATCCAGTTTGGGATTCTGCCAGCCAGCCAGAGCTTCCTGAACCCGGGTTTTTTGATGATAATAAGAGAAAAAGGAAATAGTTTGATTTTTGCTTAGAGCATGTATTTTAAAATCATCTTTATGAAAACAGTGTACTGTGTTGGCTTTCTCTTGTCTTTGATTCTTTGAAGAAAAAGCCAAAGTAAAGCAGATGACTGTGTAAGTGAATAAATGTATTTTATCTCTTTTTATAGTTTAGTAATAAATGCCAAAGGGGTAATTATCAAACGAAAAGCTCATCCTACATGGGACTGTGGGCTCTCTGTGGGTCTGGAATCCATCCCACAATGTGTTTTGTCTCCACCATTATAAAGCTTCAGTGTAGCAGCTCATCTCTCTGCAGAGGGGGGCTAAACCCGGGATGAACCTGCATGCTGTGTCATGGGGAAACTTGGATTTTGCCTTTTCCCTCCTGTTTGTGTGTTTACCAGAACAGTTCAGTGTTACCTGGGTGTTGTTTTGAGGAGCAAGGCTGGCAGATAGAGGAGCGCTGTGCCCATGGCACTGCGGGGAGGGCGCTGGGGCTGTGCATTTGACATTCCCAACGAGCACTCCAGGGCTGATCCGGGTTCCCTGAACAGGAGCTGGTGGTTGGGAAGGCTCTGACCCTGCCCAGGGTGGGCTTTGCAAAGACAGGGAGTTGCCTGCACACAGAATGCAACTGTGCCTGTATCCTGGGCAGCGCTGCTGGGAAAGGACCGTGCAATGGAGCAAAGCCCCCTCTCCTAATGCAGCAATTTGTCATATTAAGTCATTTAATAATAATTGAATCCCCTTGATTAATCTCCTAGAATTAGCCAGTTGCATTTTGAGCAATTAGGGTTAATTACTGCCTCATTTGGCAGGATAGTGCCCCTGTAATTATTTCATGAACAAGATTAGGAAGTGTTCCTGTGCAGCAGATACGTTCATGGCATCTTGGAGCACATGTTAGAATTTGTAATGACATAGTTAAGTGTAATTAGTAGCTAATAATCTATGTTCTGCTGCGATGCTGATGCTGAGTGGGCTCATTTTGCTGTATGGTCATTGTTCAGTGAAACCTCCCCTCAACTCTGGCAATCCCCAAGTTGTGTTAATGGAGGGCTCTATTAACTCTTCTGAGAATGAGCTCACTTGGGATTAGAATTGCTGCAAGACTT
>NW_020955568.1:1101470-1127774 GCF_003031625.1 Empidonax traillii | reverse complement strand
AAATTCACACTGGAATTCCAGCCTCAAAGTATGCAAAATTCTTTTCAGGCAGGCATTACTGAGTGGAGGCAGGTGTGTAATTTGGGACACTGAGAAGGTTTGATACACCGATGCTGATGGTAAATCATTGCTTATGGGATGTGTGTGCTGTACTGGAGGGGCTGAAGCTCCCCCAGTCCTGCTGCAGATGTCTTTTAAAGGTGAAATTACTTACAGTAAATGTCATTCAGATGAAGTATGCACTTTAGAAGCAGGGAAGCCATTCCTTGAAAATTAATGATGCATTGCAAATATCAGAAAAAAAACCTTATATCCAGCGTAAAGATAATTAAAATTCAGGTCAGAAGTGTATGACTTAGTCGGGCTAAATTTTTTAATGAGATTTCAGAAAATTAATTGGGCGAGTACATTTTTACTCTTCTAAAGAATATTTCATTTCGTGGCTCTACAGGAAAGATGCTTTTATTGGCATCTGAAGATCGTGGTGTCTGACTTTTTAACTGTTGGTGAACCCATCTTCAACGATTTTTAGGCTGATTACAAGTGATCTAAGTGTGACCTTGTAGCCATTTGTGCAGGCTGCTGACTGGTGCCTGCTCTCCCCGTGCCAGCCAGCACTGAAACGACTGACTTTGCTGTGAGCTGAGGCAGCCCTGGGGGTCTGTGTGCTGTGCCATCAGCAGGGATGTTCCCCTTGCAGCTCCCCCAGGCGTGGGTTCCCCTGTGGGCAGCGCTTGGGCAGCCCTGGCTCTGCACAGGTCAGTGTTTCCTGATGCTTTGGGTTTGTTCCCAGGGCACCTCTGGGCCCCACAGGAGGGGTTGGGGCTGCAGGCAGAGCTGTCCCACACCTCTCTTGGGCTGTCCGGGTTTTCCCTGGATCTGAAGTCGCTGCAAAGAGGTGAATTTATTGGCCACGCACTGATTGCTCTGGAGATTGAGAGTCTTTCTACAGAGCTGGTTTTTCTTATTCTTGCTTATCCCAAAATCCAGACTGTGAGCTGTACAACTGCTCACGAAGAACAACAAACAGAAATGTGCTCAGGGGTGTCCCACGTGTGCTCTCGGAGGGGACCGTGTCCAATGTCTGGTGTGAAGTCTGGCCTGGCTGTTCCTCCTGCACAGTCTGTGCAGCTGCCTCTGGTGCCAGAGGATTTTTTACAAGACCTTACTAATTCTGTGTTGCTGAAATTCTTGCAATACCTCAAGATTTGAGGGTAAAAGCCTGGCAAACTTCTCCCTCAAGTACCGTGACAAGGGCTGCTGTTCCAGCTCTTGCCAGCTTTGGAATTTGGGCTCTGGCATCAGAGATTCCGTCTCACAGAGCACGTGTCTGCCAGAGGAGATGCCCAGAAGAGCTTGTTCTTGGAATAATCTCTGCATTTCTGCTTAAAAATGAATGGCCTTTTTATTCGAATGAGGAATTAATTGACTTTGATCTTTGGCTTTTTATTTCTTTTTTTATGGAACAGGAGAAGAATGAGCCTTCATTGTGTGGATGAAGAGAACAGCCTTTGTCTCAAAACAATTTCTTCCCCTTCCTACATCTGCCCTGGGAACAGAAATGTGCAAACAGTCCTGTTTTCATAGTGTCCAGTGGTTGGAGCTCTTTTGGTTTGGTTTTTTAATCCCCTTTTTTTTTCTTTTTATTTTTTTTTTTAATTCAAGCTCCATCATTGGCCTTGAGACCTGACCTGCAGAGCCAGAGGTTCGATTTTGCTGCACTCTTGCAAACCTGGGCCTGAATCAGTCCTGACAATGAGAAAATGTGTTTTTGATGGGCAGGTTTGAAGGTGGTGGTGGTATCTAATTTTACACATAATTTATGTACATGAAAACTCTGAGTTTTACAGAAATAAGGATTGTGGGTTGTTGGAATGAATAGGGGTTGGTTCTTTGACAGCTTTATGAAAAACTGTGGTGGTTAATTGTAGAAGGGTGTGAGAACAGTGGGGTTCCCCATGTCAGCAGTTGTGAAATAAGTGAGATGTACATAAGGCCAGATTATAGGGATGGTGCTCTGAGGAGGTAGACGTTTCTTAGGTATTCTTTGTGTCCTTATAACAGTTTTTGGCAGAGTTTCCTGCTTCCCTTTATATACAGTAAAGCATTAGGGAAGGGTGAGTTTAAACACGAGGGGAAACGGCCTGTGATCAACAGGGAGCTCTCCGGTGTGCCTGGTGTAACCTGAGGAGGATTCCTGGTTTGTGCTGCAATCAAACAGCCTCTCCCTCTAGGAAGGCTCTGTTACTTTAATTGGGTCTGATAGGTTGTGGTAGCAAATGCAAATCTGGGTCACTGCATATGTAAATGTGCAGCTGCAGTGCTGGGGGTGCCAGAACACATCAGCTGAGGTGTGCAGGCATCACCCAGCACTGCCCCCAGCACCGCCTCCTTCTCATGCCATGAGACTGTTGAAATGCTCGTGGTGAGAGATGGAAAATCTTACCTGTGGCCTTGGCGTGTCACAAACAGTTCCTTGAAGTGTCGCTTCATCCGAAGAGAAGGGGGTTTGCTCTTTTAGGGAACTTCAAGTGAGGCAGCTGGTGACCACGACAGCCTGGAGTTCATCTCCAGTTGTGTGCCTGCTGAATGAACAGGCCTTGGCTGGGGGTTAGGGGATTGCATTTTGTCTGTGCTGGAGCTCAGAGCTGTCGGAGTGCTGGGGTTGGCAGCAGCTCCCTCCCTTCACAGAGCTCCATCCCCAGGCAGTTCCCAGGGCTGCCACAGGCCATGGTGTGGGAGTGCAGGGCGAGCTCTGGCCACAGCCAGCCTTGGGCTGCAGGAGAGGAGGGGGAGGTGACACCAAACCCACTTGGTGGTCTTCCACTGCCTGATCTCTGTATTGTCAGCATTTATCAAATGGAAGTGGGTTTTTGAGTATGAACTTCCACTGTGGGCATTGCTCCTCTGTTTGTTGTGGTAACGGTGCTTTAAAGGTGACAGTTTCAAACCAGCTTGTCTTGGTTGACTGATGGAGTTTGTGGGTCAGAAATTGCTATTTAGGGAATTTTATTGGTCAGTTCTCTTTAAAACACTGAATTTTACAGCTTTGTTCAGAGTAGCACAATGCACCTTGAAATCTGAAGGCATTTTGAAATGCCTGATGGATGCTCTTTATTCATGTTGAGTAGTGCTCTGTTTTATTGCTGTTGCAAAGAAAAGAAATCCAAACTTATTTACTTATCAAAATAAACATCCACTGGAAGAGACCCACGCAGTGTCTCGTATGGGGCTGACAAAAAATGCTGGACAGTTTTCCCTGCATTTTAAATCTTAATTCCAGCCTCTCCTTCTGTGGTGGGAAGTGACAGTGGTGGGAATAGTCATCTCCTCAAACATCCAGCTCCCAGCCTGCTCTCCCGGGACACTTGTGCTGGGACTGTGTGCTCAGGGGTGAGGTGGGAGTGATGGCTCATCCCTGGGAAGCCCTTCCACACCTCCACTTCTGTTTCTGTGGGTTTGGTGCAAACTGAAATGGCTCGAGTGCTGAAGCTTTGGAAGCGTTCTGCTTGGCACGTGTGGTAGTTTTGAGTAATTGATGTCCATAATTTGTTCTTTAAGCATTGTTTGGCAGTGGTGCTGATTGTGGAGCAGAGCAGGCTGGCTCTGGGGAGCAGTTCCCAGTCGGTCAGTGCATGCTCCCTGCCTGCCTGGGTGTTCACCTGGGCCTGCTCGGCACAGGCAGGGAGAGCTGCTGAGAGGCTGTAACGAGGGACAGCAGTGTGGGACTAATTAGCTATTTACACGCAAAGCAAGGGTTCCACGGTGCCCGTGGGTGAGAGCGGGAGGGTGTCAGCCCAGCCCAGCTCACTGACTGACCCTCTCCCCGGCCCCACAGAGGCACCTGACGGCGTTCCCGTACCGCTGCACCCTGGCAGACTTCCAGATCGACAAGAAGATCGGGCGAGGCCAGTTCAGCGAGGTCTACAAAGCAACTTGTCTGCTGGACAGGAAGCCGGTGGCACTGAAGAAGGTTCAGGTGAGCACTGAGCTCGCTGTCTGCGTGGGAGCAGGATGGGAATGGTTTAGGGGCCTGCACAGGCCACTTGGAGTCGGAGAACTGCACTGCAGGTCCTTGTCCCTCTGCACCCTGGAGTGGGTTTCTGTTCCCAAACCAGAGTTATGTAGCAGTAGTGCAATTTCATATTTTAAATTTCACCTCTTTGTAAAGTAAACAGATTTTACATTGAATATTTAAAACTCTTTACAAAGTGAGGTTGTACTGAAATGTGTGTGAAGGAATGAGGTGAGGCCCTCTGGCCTGCGGGATCCTGCCGTGGTGACACAGCTCGGCCATGGGAACACGGAGCACGAGAGGCAGAAGTGCCTGAGCTTGCTTGGGGAATTTTAGAAGAGTTTCTAAAAGACTTGGTTGCCAGCAGTGTAGATTTGTAACTTGGCTGAAAGGATTGGGCAGAGTCCAGAACAGCATTTTGTTTGAGATTTCCCTTTAATCCTTCAGCAGACCCTCTAAACACTTATTTCTAGTGACTTACTCTCTGATTGTTACAAAATGAATATTAATGCTCAATGTTATTGTTAATTATAACAGAGAAATTAGTGGAGGCTGTATCTGTTAAAAAGAGAAAAGTCAACATTTTGTCTTTTATTTTCTATATGAAATTAATAGTAACTCAAGGAATGAAAATCACGACAGTACATTCACAAACTAGTGTCTTTATTTTCCGGGCTGCTTAGAGTGTTGCCTACAGGTTCTAAAAATAGCTTTGCCCCAATGTTAGCCCTGTAGTGGTTTCAAAATAAAGAAAACATTGATCTTTATTTGATCTGGGGATTGTGTGAATGCTCATTACTGTAGAGGATATACAAGATGGGGAAGGAAAGACCAACTGCTTGTTAAAAGTACTTTTTTTGTTGTTGTTTCATTTTTATCTTGTATGTTTTTGTCTTTGAAGATTTTTGAAATGATGGATGCCAAGGCCAGGCAAGATTGCATTAAGGAAATTGACCTCCTGAAGGTAAGGATTTTTATAATGACTTTTGCCCATTTTTTTTTTTGTTTCTTTTGAGAAAAAAAATTGTTTTCAGGTTGGCAAATAAAGCTTATAAATATATAACCTTATAAAAGCATAAATAATCAGAAAAATAAAGTGGTGTGTGCAAGTTGTGCATTATTTTCCTCTGTCAGAGTTTTAATGTAATTTTGTTCTTCTAAGGGGCAAAGAGACCCCGAGGAGTACTGTAATCAACAGTTGGGGTTTGTTTATAATTAATAGGGGAGGAAAAAATCAGTTATTGCTTAACAAGACCTCTTTCAGGACACTGTTCTTAAATATTCTGCAACTTTGCAACAGAAAGGGTTGTGTCACAGTGTTTGGGTCGGGTTACTCTTTGCTCGAGGCACCTTTGTTGTGCTGTGCTGGTGAGAAGGGCTGTTCCTTCAGGGGGTGTGTGTGGTGACTCAGAGCCGGTGTGTGGCTGTGCCCGTGGCGGCTGTGGCTGTGCCTGTTGTGCCTGAGCCGGTGTGTGACTGTGCCCATTGAGGCTGTGCCCATCAAGGCTGTGCCTGAGCCGATGTGTGTCTGTGCCCGTCGCGGCTGTGCCTGAGCCGATGTGTGGCTGTGCCCGTCGCGGCTGTGCTCAGCAGATGCAGAGGGTGTGGGTGGTGTGTCCTGGAGGTGTCACTGCCACAGCACATGAGTGTTCCTCTGCATTCTCTCTGTCTGCAGCAACTGAACCACCCCAATATAATCAAGTATTTGGACTCTTTCATTGAAGACAACGAGCTGAACATTGTCCTGGAGCTGGCTGATGCCGGAGACCTCTCCCAGATGATTAAGGTAGGGATGTGTCCATCCCCAAGGTGCCTCAGACATCCAGGGTCAGGCACACACGGGCTGGGGGGGGCACAGCCGGGCTAGAAACACTTTTGTTCTCCTCTTGCAGCTTTGCACACCCATGGGGTGTTTCCAGACCTGAACCAGTGTCTGGGGGCATTTTAAGTACCCCAGGCCGTGCCATGAGCTTGTGGTCACAGCTCAGAGGGGAGCAGGGTCTGTGATTGGTGGGACATGAGTGCTGTTTGCAGGGCTGATTTACTCAGCCTGTGATTGATGGGGGCATTTAATTACTGTTGGGTTCACTGTTCACATTGTCTGTCTGCCACTCTGAAGACATTCAAGGAAGCGTATTGACTTTCTTTGCAATGGGGATTTGGGTTTGAGAAAATGTTTCAAGTACTTGTTCTTCTTTTATGTTGCTCTTAGGAATACTTGTATTGCTGCAAACCAGCTTTAGTTAAGCTGTTACCACCTGCTTTTATATTTTCTTTGACATGTTAATCTTTAGACATACATCCCTTGTGAGAACAGATGTGTTATATCATGTTTGTTAGCACTCTCAACCTTCTCTCCATGTTTTACCTGTTTTTTGCCATCATTATTCTGTAATTATCATAAATGAATGTTTGGAAAGTTCTCCTCCTCCTTGTTGTCACAGTTAAAATATCTTATTAACAGATTTGTTTTCTTTGCCAGCAGAGCCACAAGGCACTAGGCCAGAGGCTGTCAAACAAGTTCCCACTCAGTCCACAGTCAACGGCTAAATTTGCAGTGCCCGGGAAAATCTGCTCCGTCTCAGGGGAGAGCCCTGGGCGGGCGGGCTGGGAAAGGCAGTTGGCAGAGTGGCTGAGGAGAGCCCCAAGGTGCCAGCTCCAGCCCTCGGTGGGGGAGAGCGGCTGGGCTGGGTGTGGGGCAGAGCTGGACCTGCTGCCCCCGCAGAGCTCGCTGTGCCTGCAGCTCTCACTGTTCCCTTGGGCCGCCTTCTGTAACTTTTCATGATATAAAATATTTGCGTTCTTCTGTCATCTGCAGTTTTTAGTTTAAAACATCCCTTACTGTGTTCATTTGTCCATTTGTCCTTTGGCTATTTAATTTTTTTTAAATTGCTTTGTGTGTCATTCTAACAGGAGTTACCTTTTCCAGAGCATCCCTGGCAGGTTCTTGCCCAGCACAGGACTGTGCTACCTGTCAGTGCTGCCTGGCTGCTCTGTGTTCTCTCTGCATTTCAGGCACGGAGAACACGCATTTGGTTTTTTCAAGGTCACAGAAATGAAGTTTTTCTATTGGTGCAAATCTGGGAATTCCTTTTTTTTTCTTTTGTTCTTTTTTTTTTTTTAAGAGGTAAAAAACCACCAAATTCTAAATCCAAGAGGCAACAAGAGCCTCCCCCCCAGTGCAGCTCCGTGTCAGCAGCGGGGTTTGCAGTCACCCCCAGCCTTCCCCGGGGAGCTGAGGCTGATGGAGGATTTTCCCTGGAACAGCAGTGACAACACTGGAGGTGTGAGGGTGATAAAGCCAGGGCTGTCTCTGTCACGCCCCGGTGCCTGCATTATTTATGAGGGATGTAGAGCTGCAGGAAAACCCACCTGAGAGTTGGGACTTCCTTGTAAATGTCAGGCGAACCTTATTGGACATGACATTTAGAAAATTATCACTTGTGGTCTTGCATATCCACTCTGAAATACTTTATTGAGAATTAAATAATTTTATTGTGTATATAACACTTTCTCCCTCACCCTCTGTAATTCCCTGTGCTCGCTCTCAAGTTTTGGGTTGGAACTGTTGCAATCTGTCAGATTTGCTGCCTGGGGAATTGCACGGTCGTGCCCCTTCACAGCTGATCTGCAAAAGAAAATTTGCCATTCCTGGAGTCAAACACGAACCAGTAACAGCATTTCACATGAAATGGAAAATGTGACAGCGGCCATCAGATGTCAGTGCTGGGAGGGAAAGCATGAGATACAGAAAGGGGCAGCAAACAGTTCCCTTCCTTTATTCTCCTGCAGATGGGAATTGTCACGGGCACGGTGCAGAAGGGCAGCTGTGGGAGCCAGGAGGGTGTGCAGCATTCCCGAGCCGTTATCCAGGGGCACCTTGTGTGGCAGAGCACGAGGCTCAGTCTGGAAGCTCTGGAGGGGTGTTATGAGCGTGTTTTGTTAATGCTGTGGTGGAAGGGCTGGCTCAGCATCCAGCACAGGATGGAGCCCCGAGCACTCAGGGCCCTGCAGCTCTGGGATGGCAGAGGTGCCGTGTTCTGCTGGAAGGGAAGGAGCAGCTGAAGCTCTGCAGTGTTTGCCCTTCACTGAGGTGTGCAGCTGGTCACCTGTTCCTGGAGGAAGCTGAGGGTGATGTCAGTGTTGCAGAGGGGCAGCACCACGCTGCACTCCGTGCCCTGTTGTTGTGATTCCCCTTCTTTTGGGAGGTTCAGGCATCCAGAGGTGCATGGAACCCGTGCTGGGCACTGCCCAAACACCCCCAGAATGGCCTTTGTCCAGCCCTGTGGCTCCTGATCAGGCGTGTCTTTCTGCTCACTGCAGAGAGTGCAGTTCATTTAGTATTCCTGTTATGCATGAGATAGAATATGTTATTCTACCTGATCACAGAAGAAGCACGGATACTTTATTGATGCTCTGGCCATCTCTTAAAAAAGGGAAGCAGATTTCCTTGTCCTTGTTAATAGAGGATGCAAGAATGAATGTTTACAAGGGGGTTTTTAATGGTCTTTTGTTTCTTAAGGCAAAATATTTGAGACATTTGTTGTTTTGAGGCATTAAATATGTTTTGCAAGGTAATTAAGGAGATTAATGCTAATCATAATTGTGTCCATTCAAAAACGTCAAACCTATTTAAGCGTATTTTTCGTAATAGTTGGTAATTAGTGAACTGCATCGAAGTTTCCATACAGGGAGGAGGAGTTAAAAGCTAATCGGAAGAAAAGTCTTGCAGGTGCAGATGTGGAATACACGAGCAACCTGCAGCTGACTAACACAGTTCCAGGGACGAGTCAAATATGTTGCTTTTTCACTGATCTTTTCTTTATTTCCTCCCACAGTATTTTAAAAAGCAGAAACGGTTAATCCCGGAAAGGACGGTGTGGAAATATTTTGTGCAGTTATGCAGTGCAGTGGAACACATGCACTCCCGCAGGGTGATGCACAGAGGTAACATTAATTCAGTCTCTTTTCACTGAATAATAATATAATGTTCCAATTAGTAAGCGCCTGCATTCAAAAACAATTATGCTGATGTTCAGCCAGTGCATGTTTGGAGAGGCTGGAGCTGCGAGATGGATCCTCCTTCTGGCTCTGCCTCATTGTTAGAGGATTCAGGCCCGAGTGAGGGTGGTATTAGGAAGATGAGCTGCTTTGTATTCCAGACACTGATATTAAGTAGAAGTGTCAAACTTGCCATTAGAAAAGTGTCAGAAATAAAATGCTGAGACTCCTGGATACAGTGAACTCTTAAGAAATAGTCTTCATTATATTAGCTGTGACCTTAGAGAGTTGAGAAGAGTTTTCCTGTCTCACAGGCTTTTCTGAAATATTAATACAAAAATGTCCCACACTCTCATAACCTCTTCTCTATTTTCATTAATTATTTTTGAATCTCTAGTCTTAGCCTGTCTCCTAAGTTTGAGCTCTATCCAAAAATTACATTGGTGCTTTCAGAGTCAGTGCAGCGCTTTGGGAAGGACTGGACTCAGGAAATGCAAATATCCCAAAAGGCAGCAATCTCTGCTGCTTGTTATTTCCCTGCTGCTTTGAAGGAGTGAATTCCTCACTGTATTTCTCAGCAATGTGATGTCATTTTTGCTCCTTTATGCATCCCCTGATGCAGTTTATCAATTGTACCGGAATTAGGTCTGTAATTGGTGGCTGAAATGTGGAGCCCCTCACACTGAGTCTGCTCTGACGTGAGGGAAGAGCCTCTAGCTCAGTCCTGGCGTTCCTGCTTGGGAAACTGGGGTTCTAGAGATTTCTGCACTCCCTGAACCAACTGGGCTGTACAGAACCCAGAATTTATGCATATGTGGAACAGCAATTAGCCTTTGCACGAGGGGATGGTGGTGGGCAGTACAGTTTCCTGCGGAAAGTGAGCATTCCCAAAGAGAACTGGGCTTCTCTCTTTGATTCCCAGCAGTTAGAGGTTGCCTCTGTTCTGTTGAGCTGTTTCCTACATTTCCCCTCATTGGTATTTCTCGTGTGCTGGGAAGTACACTCTGATTTTTGTGTCTGTGCAGAGCTTGAGGCCTTGGAAGATTGAGCCTATCAAAGCTGTAAAGAAGCACGGTTCTGCTCCAGCCCCTTTGTACAGCGAGTGCTGCAGGCAATGCTTCTATTGCAGTATTAGAACCAAATAACCTTTTGTGGCTTTGACCTTTTACCTTTTTCTTCTTGCAGACATAAAACCAGCCAACGTGTTTATAACAGCCACAGGGGTGGTGAAGCTGGGAGATCTTGGATTAGGCCGGTTTTTTAGTTCTAAAACCACTGCAGCACATTCCTTAGGTAAGCTGGTACTTGTTAAGCGAGCCCTGCCGTGCGGTTGTCAGCTGTGATGTTCAAAAGCAGTGGTGTCTGTCCTCTGACGGTGACAGAAGTGGGATTCAGTGGATCCTGGATCTGCAGTGATGGGCATTCAGAATGCTCTGCATAGGCATTAATAGGTATCTTCTGTTTTAAAGCTTCGCTTGTTATTTTTTTCTGGAAGGCCTGGCCTGGTAAGCATGTGATTTTTAGCAAATGGAACAAATGCAGCTTTTCCACTCTAAATACCATGTTTGCCTGCACTGTGCTTGCTGGAATGAAATGTCACACCAGCACCTTTACAGCCCCTGACCGGGGCTGTGGCTCTCTGAGGTGGGTGAGGTGTTCAAAGCCCTCGTGGTTCATCTGTTCCAAAAAGGGACTCCACTTGAAATTCAGCTTAGGCTTTAAAGGTCCAAGCTTTCTTCATGTCTTCCACATAGCTCAGAGTTGTGTCCCTCATTTTCACCTTTAGCATTAATTCCAGTGCAGCAGAAAATTCCATAGTATGTACAGTTCATTGTTTAAGTCTCACAGTACAAAGTGTTTCCTGACTGTGTCTGTAACCTCTTAAGAGGTGATTTTCCATTTTTATTAATGGGTCCCAAAGGTGCTTCCGTGCTAGAGCAGTGAGGGAACTTTGGCTTCTGGTGCAGTTGACCTCAGTTGGTTTTGGAACACACAAGGGTTGTTTCACCCTTCGTTTTGTGCAGTTTCCTCCACTGGGTGAGTCTTGGTGAATCCTCTCTTTAATGTGTACAGACCTTATCGGTAACACTGGGGCTTCTCAGTGCACAACGGAGGAAGATTCCTGCCTTGCTTTGTGTGTGCTTAAAAAAAATAGGAACATTTCTACAGTTTACTGGCATAAAATAGGAGATTTCAGATTTCCCTTTGCATCAAAAGCTGTCCTAGGATATGTCCCCACTGTGCTTAATAGATGAAAATAAATCCTTTTCACAGAAAGTTACAATCAAATCATCTCAACAGGCCAAAATACGATCATGTCTAATTATATGATCTTATCTAGTTTGACTGCTGCACTTATTATATTAATAAGAATAAATTGGGGCTTGGAAGCTGGCTGCACATGTAAGCCAAGCTTGTGACCTTTAGCAGGGCTGCTCTCTCCTAATTGAGAAAGCTCGAGTAGGAAGAGCTCAGCCCCTTGTGCCTTTCCTCACATCACAGTGCCCTGGAAACAGGTGAATGGGGTGCAGAACACTGAGGGCGAGGCACTGAGGCTGGAGAGGGATGGACACACCACCATTTCCAGAGATTCCTGGATCCACGTGAAAAAAGAACATTTCAACAGTCACAAAATTTGCAGACTTGAAGCTTCTTCCTTTATTTTTGGTAATTTGCCAGAGATGCAGGTTTTGCAGCAGCAGGAGGTCGGCTGGTCGTGGTTTTGGTGTAATTAAGCCATTCTGTAGGTGTCTGTGGGGGATGATCCCCACGCCCAGCGCGGTGCCCGGCCCAGGCCGCGGTGCCGAGCGGGCACTTCCCATCCCACGTTGCCCCGGCAACCGCCCCGAGCCGTCACTTCCCTGGCTGCTGACCCATGAATTCAGTGTGCAGCTTATGCAAATATATTCATCTCATTTCTTCCTTTGGCTGTATTTGCTCACATCAGGCTGGCACAAAAGGGCACGAGGCAGCCCCCGACCCGGCTGACAGGTGTAGCACCGGCTCGGCAGCGCCGCGCCGGGAACGGCAGCCGTAATTAGAGCAAGGAACAGAATGAACGTCACATGAATTACCAGGCAGCAGATCATATTTGTCAGGAAGGATTGCATACATAAAAATTAAGTGACAGTACATGCCGGGGTAATGAAAGAAAAATGAAAGATTTGCCTGTACGCAGCTCGTGAGGCGCCGGCGAGCGCCGGGCTCCGAGCGCCGGGGAGAGCCCTGGCCCCTGGAAAACCTCCTCGGGCACACCTGCCAGGGGGGAAACGTGGACACCTCCAGTCCCCCGTGAGGGAGAGGCAGCAGGAACCAGCTGGGGCCGGAGGGTGCGGGGGAGTTCCCAGGGAGCCACCTGGGCTGTGCTCTCCCTTTCCCTTGGGAGCAGACAGGAGATGGTTTTCCACAGGGGAGAGCTCTTCCTTCACAAGCCTTGCCAGCAAATTCACGTTTTAAAGGTAATGGGTGTTCCTAGGGTGAATTTAACTACTCCTTGTTACAGCAGCCCTTCCTTCCCTAATTTTAGACTTTAGAAAACTTCAATAAATGCAGAGAATTTCCAATAATGTTAGAATGGATAACTTTATTGAGAACTGGTCTAGTGCCCATTTTTAGCCACATAAACTTGGCATTATCCAGAGCTTCTGACTAGCTTTACGCTTCGAAGAAACGAGAGGGGAAAAAAAGAATGAAACAACAACAACAACAACAAAAAACATGCAACCAAAAGAAACCAGTTTTACACAGAGTAGGCTTGTTTTGGAGCAGATGATTTATTATTTATTCTTGGACAAGAATATACTTAGAGCAGATTTTCCTTTCGGGGGATGCACATAAGTCAAAGCTTCCCAGCCTAGAACCTGCCAATAGCTGTGGATTGGAGTGCAGGGGTGTTACCCGTTCCTTCTGGATGGGAGGGTTACCAGGGGCCAGCTGAAGAGCTCTTTAGTAAACGGTCTGTTTGCCTTTCCTCTTTTCTTTCCTCTACTTGCCAAGCCAGTTTGCCATCTGAAACAAAATCCCAGGGCTTGGAGGGGCTGTAAACAGGGCTGGGTTAGAAAAAATGGACACAAGAAATCCACTGAAAATGTCAACAGCCAATATTGTGGGAATTTTGAGGAGTTTGGGCCTTTTGGTCTGTGCCTTGAGTACAGTGTTTGTGGAAGAAAAGGTAGATGCAGAATTTCTGCAGGTATATTGTTCTACATACATGTATAAAACAAGTAAACCCAAAACAACCAAACCACAAAACTGTAAGGACTTAAGTGGTGGTGTGTGATTAAATACTAGTAAGAATAAAAAATAGAGAGCCTTAAGGCATCAGGTCTGGTAACAACAGCTGCAGTATTATGCACAAAATATTTATTGGTTTTTTTCTAAGAAGAAGTAGATTTTACCTGCTTTTTTTTGTTTGTTTGTTTTCCCCCTTGAAACAATTCGTGGGGGTACCTCACAGTGAGATTTGAAGGAATTTAATGTCTTAGTGCCTTTGAGCACAGTCTCACTTTAGCTAATTCCTAAATTCTACTTCTGGGAGACGACCTGAGCCAGCTCAGAGCCTGTGGGAGACACTGTGTGCTGATGTCAGTCTGACAGTCTGTGTGAAGGTGTGGGAGAGCCACTGCTGGGGCCTGCCTGGGTACCTCAGATTCAGCAGATGAGACTGACAGAGCCTCCTGCAAGTGTGAATCCCATTTCCTTTGGCTGTGCTCACGAGCAGACAGGGCTGAGTTCCACAGGAGCATCAGTGCTGGCTGAGCTGTGTTTGCACAGGGACATAACCCTCCTGTGTGCCAGTGCTGATAGCCTGCCCCTGTGACAGCACCAGAGCTCCTCTGAGTCAGCTGGAAAACGTTTTCAGAGGGGCTGAGCGGGATCTTCCTGTGCAGGGAGAGCCTGGCTGTGTTCAGAGTGAGCCCTGGATGTGCTGGGGCAGCTGTGGGACCTGTGCACAGGTGGGGCTGGAGTTCAGACTGGACACGAGAGAGAAGGAATTGGAATTTTATTTCTGGAATAACTTTGCTGCCTTTGCCTCTGTGTTTTCCTGGTGACATAGGAGACTCTGCTGCTGTTCTAACTGGGAATAATTAGCATTTCCCTGCTAATTGTAGCCGTGTAGCTGTGCCCAGGGGGAGCAGGGGTGCTCTGGCATCGCTGAAGGGGCTCAGGGTCAAGTGAAGTGTTTCAACTGCCAGGAGCAGAGCAGGAAGCTCCTTGCTTAGCCAGAGCTTCCCTATGGTTTGGCAACCTCTATGACTTCAAAGGCAATGCTCTACCTCCTGGTGAGTGATACTGGATCGGAGCAATATTTTGTATTTGCAGCAGGGCAAATGCCAAAGAAAGTTTCAGATGAACAGTCTCGATTAGACTGCTCTTGTCAAATTGACTAATGGGATGCAATGGTGAGCCCTGACTGATTGCACTGGAAGCCTTGTGCAGTTTTCTAGAAGAGCCTCATTATGGGACATTCCCACGTAATGCTGGACAGGCCGTGAAGAGAATTGGGCTTGTCAGTCTTTTATCATGACAGTTATTTAAAAATTAATGCCTCAGTTTTGAAACGCGGGGCTCTGCTTGTTTGTGCATTTGCCGACAAGGCTTCGGTAATGGCAGGTAAATGTGGTGGGTGGGCTCAGGAGAGGAGCTCAGGCGTGGGGAGCTCCAGAGCTGTGGGATGTAGTGGAGCAGATTAATGCCCGGCCGGGCGGGAGGGCACCGAGCCGTGGCACGAGCACCCAGGGGGGCTCAGGCTGATCTAAAGCAGGAATCCTGTAAAGCAGGAATCCTGTAAAGCAGGCATCATCCACAGCGACAGGGGGGCTGCCCCAGCACACCTGGCTGCCGTGGCCACACAGCCCGCTCGCTCCTGCTCCGAGGTGGTCGCGCAGTGACCGGAATAACAGCCCAGGAGCGGCCCTGGCACAGGAGCACGGGCACCTCGGGGCAGGGCTGGGGCTGCCCTGCTGCTCCCCCTGGCCCTGCCCCGCTCCCGGAGCTCGGGGTGGGAAGAGCAGCAGCACAGAGAGGGTGCAGCTGGGGAAGTGTCTCACACGCCGGTGCTTCCAAAACTGTCCAAGAACTTCGTGGGATGAGTCACTGCTGCTGCTGCAGCTGCATATTTTTAATCAGGAAGATGAATCAGTGCTGTCCCAGCCAAGTCAGTTCTTGCACAGAGGTCTGGCAGCTGTGTGGGGATTACTGGGAGAGCTGTGCTGTCCATCGTGTGTGTCTTGCGTGCACATGGGATGGAGCCCTGGAAGGGCTGGCTGGGCTCTTGGAGTGAGTCCTGCCTGCTCCTGGTGTCCTGTGAAGTCACTCTCTATAGTCTGTTAAAAATTATTAACAGATCTCTGGTCTCTTCCATACCCAGGGGCCTTTCACTGGCAATTAAACTTCCCCAGCCAGATCTGGGACTGTGTCAATCTGACTTGCTCCTCCTCAGCATGGAAACAAAATAATCTCCATGTGCTATTTTTGCTCTGTTGTGGTTTGTATAGAATTTACAGAAATGTAACTTCTCATTAGGGTACCTTCACAGTGAAAGGGGAGTAATTTCTTGTTTAATGACCTGAAAGCATGAGCTGAGTTCACCATGCAGGGCAGCTGATTGCTGAACATCTTGGGGGTCCAAATAAATGACCAGCTCTGTGCTGGGTCACCTGTGCAGGTGGCAGGGGTTGGGTTTTGCCTCTCAAGGCTGTTGCTTTCTCCCCAGAACTCATTTATTTCCCACAGTGCAGATCCCTCCTCAGGAACGCTGGGGAAGGTGGTGGCTGTTCTTCCCCTCCACCTCCAGCACTGTCTTTCTGCTGCTTATTAGTCCTCCAGCTGTCTCAGTCAGCATTTCAAATGGAGAAATTGTAAACTGAATGTTACAGGCAAATTAAACATTTGCCATCTTGTGAGGGAAAGGTCTTTAATTAGGAGAAGGATACACTGGAATGCCAAAAGGAAAAAAAAAATTGACAGGGGACGGACAAGCAGAGGAAGCAGGAGAAAAGAGCATATACAGTCCTTGGATGTTTTAATAAATGATGTATCTGAGGATTATTTGATGTAGTTGAGACTGCCAGGATGTCTTGTATTTCAGTACCACAACTGAAACTTATTTAGGATTTAAAAAAGAACCTTTTTGAGGTAAGGAATTCATTAATAATTTTCTGTAACTTCTGTCCAAAATAGCGCAGTAAATTTCTTTTGATAAAGTACAGACTTGTGGAAGTACATGGAAATCCCCCAGCTTCTGACACGAGTGCAAGTTGGAGCAGGGTGACAAAGTTTGGAATGATATCCTGGTTCTTGCAGAGACTTTTGCCCCTGTGTGGAGCTGTTCCCTGCCCTCAGGGCTGCTGGTGACCGGCTGGGGTGGGGACAGCAGTGTGGGACAGGCTCTGCACATCCCCGGGGGAGACAATAACCCTGTTCTGTTTGTTTTGCAGTGGGAACTCCCTACTATATGTCCCCCGAGCGAATACACGAGAACGGCTATAACTTTAAGTCTGATATCTGGTCCCTGGGCTGTTTGTTGTACGAGGCAAGTATCTTCTCTGTTTCCCTGGGCTTGTGGAACCCTCAGCTCGGGCAGGAGTGCCGGGGGCCGGGCTGGCTGCAGCCACTGCTGGAGAAACCCGAGCAAAAGTTGTCCGGCTTTGTGCTCGCCGAGTGCTGGCTGAGCACCAACAAAGGGCTTGTGCCACCCAGCACAGCACTCACTCCAAGTTAATTTAGGTCACAGCAGATGCTGAGGATGCAGCCAGGAAAAGCCAGTTCGCCGCATCCCTCCTTCCTGCTGGGAGCAGAGCCCTGTTAGGGCAGCACAGTCAGAGTGTCTCCTGAACACTGCTTTTGTTTTCAAAATAGCAAATCCATTTGAATGCAAGCTACTGGTTTCTCAGAATCCATTCTGACCAATTGCAGTGTTTTAATTCTGGGAGCTTTCAGTAAAGAAAAATAAGAGTTTTTATGTAATGTGAAATCAGGGTCTTTAACTATTAGCCTATGGGTGGAAGTTTTTCTAATTGTGCATTGTGTTACAGCTCCAGGCACAGACCCAGAGGTGAACTGCCCAGTGTGCAACTTGTTCTTTAAAGCTGGTACATGTTTTTGAAAATAAGTGCTATGATTTTATAACAGTGCATTCAGTTTTGTGATTTCATTTTTAGCAGGGATCAAAGGGTATTGAACAGTCTTGTACTCATTTATAATCTAATCTAAATCTTTTTTTTTTTTTAATGGATCTTCGAATACAAGTGGAAGTGCATGTCAACATTTAGAAAGCTTTTATTCCAGCCCAGAGGATTAAAAATCCCTGGGATATTTAGTAATAAGAATGTTGCTCATGTCCTCTTTGGATAACAAATTATGTGAACTGGTGACATTTTGCTTCTCAGTACAACTTCTTGTAACCACATGGAATTAGAGAAATGGAATTGTTTTTCTGAGCACATCAGATGTGGAAGATACTCTGGCTAAGCCTGCACTTCAGCTGGTTGGTCAAACAAACCTGGCAGGACAAGGTGGTGTAAAAGTCGGTTTTGCCACGTGGAAGCTGTTCCCAGCAGGAGTCAGAGCTTGGCACTGCGGGGTCCTGGTGGGAAGAGCATCTTCCCCCAGAGCTGAGTGCCTGCTCAGGGAGGCTGGCACTGCCTGGGGTGGCACTGCCACACGGTTCAGAGGGGCTGGTTTGCTGCTGCAGGTGGGAAATTCCAGGGGGGTGAACCTGCTGAGGGACAGGCTGGGCTGGGAACTCAGGGGAGGGATCCATCAGACCCTGCTGAAGGCACTGCAGACCCCGGGGGGCTCCACTCCAGCAGCACAGTGGGCCCAGGAGCGTTTGTGGACTGGAGTGGGGTCCAAAAGCTGCTCCTGGTGACACCCGTGGGTGCCCGGAGCCGGGCACAGTGCCAGCGTTGGCTGCAGTGGTACCAGAGCAGTACAGGTGTGTGTACCTGGGTCTGCTGGTGCTGTTTGATTTAGAGTTTCAGCTGTGGGCACAGAGGGAAGGAAGTCTGACCTCCCAGTACTTCGTTGTGCTGGCTTGAGGAGGAATTCCCAGTGCAGGCTCCAGGTGAGGACTGGCCCTGCTGGGGGGGGCTGGCCTGGCCAGCTCTGCCAGGAGCAGGCAGGGTGGGCCCAGGTGGGCTCCAGTCCCAGGTGCTGCTGCAGTGCCAGGGTCCCTCCCAGGCTGAGCTCCTGGAGATGGAATTCCAGATTTATGCAGAGAGAAATATTTAGCGTTGTGCTAAGATATGTTTTTGTTGCAGGCAATATGGTCCCCTTATGGCACAGGAGTCTTGGTACTCCTTGTATTTCAGGCAGCTGAATTAATTGCACACTGAACAGAATTCTCTGGTAGGAGTAGCAGTACTACAGGAATATCTGAGAGGTTTGGCGTGTGAAGCGTTTTTGGATTTCCTTCCTACGTAGGTGAGGCTTAACTTCGGGAACAGGAGCTGTGAGATCTTGCAGATTCCAAGGAAGACTTGACAGGTACCAATTCTGTGTTCAGCAGTTAAACAGCTACTTGACTTCTTAAACTTCCTAGAATTTCAAAAATTAAACCTCGGATTTGTGTGCCTTTGAAGGAGCTGTGTTTTATCTGCACTGATTTCTTACAAGGAGAATGTTTTTCCATTTGGCTTAAGAAGTAAGGAAGGGGGATGCTTGTTTGGGTATGAGTCACTTCTGATCTTTCTCCAGATAGATTGTGCAGATAAGCTGCAGAGATTTAACGTACAAATTGCCTTCAGAGACAGGCGTGTCCGCTGGAATCCACTTAGGGAACATTGAGGGCTTTGGGACATGATGCCACATAGCACCACTTAACTTTGACATTGATAATCACACAGTGATTTTTATTAAATCTTATCAATATAGTAGTAACTGTCTTCATCCCTCACTTCCTGTAGATGTCTGTCAGCAAGATAACTTGGAGGGGATAAAAATAAGTTGTTAATTCCCAGAATGTAGCTAGAAGCAGTGACTTCAGCAGTTGTGGCAAGATGATCAGTGGAAGCAGTAGCAGGGATTCCAACCAGTCGTGCTGCGTGGTGGGGCTTGGCCGGGGGATCTGCCAGGCCTGGGGTAATTGCTCTAATCAAAATGTCAGCAGCAAACCCCAGCTCATCACAAACTGCACTCAGTGAGACACTTGGAGTGCCTGTGGTGATGGCCCTGCTCTGGTTACCACTGGGTGCCCTCTTTCCACTTTAATTCCCTGCATTTACCCTCCCAAACCCCACCGTTTCCTTCCCATTCCTCCCTTTGGCACATCCCTGCTTAACTAGCCCTGGGATGGAAAAGGAACAGCAACTGGAAAATCCCTCTCAACCTCACTGCATTAGTGGTGTTTGTACTGAGATCCTGCAGGCCCTGTTTAACCCTTGCTGTGCTTTCCCCTTTCCCCCATTAGTGCTGTGCTTGGCACAGCCCTGTGTGCTGGGCTCTCTGCGTTGTTTGAACCCACTGAGAGCAGTTTGCCATCAGTCCTAATTGGAGACTGGAGGCTCTAATTGGACTGTAATTTTTCTCCCACTGGTTTGCCTGTTTCTGACAGTAGTGAAGCAACAGTGATACTTCACCTCTTGCCTTTAGAACCTTCCAAACATTCTCACCTGACGTTGGGGTCCTTGGGAGCCCCTCAGGGCTGTAGGTTCACGAGGAGTAGCTTAGGTTACTACTGGTAGTGGTGAGGAGTGAGGAAGAAACGTAGGAACTTTAAATCCTTTAAAAGGCAGGCTGGTGATTTAAAGCAAGGGTAGTTTCTGCTGGTGTGTCCTGCACTGCTCGACTCCTGGGTGTGTGTTGATGGCACTGAGGTTTTGGTGGGACCCACAGCCCGTTCCTGCAGGGCCCCTGCCCAGCCACGTCCTCTGCTGGGAACCAGCCCAGACCCAGCAGTTCCAACCCTGTCCTAATCAAAACCATTTGTCTGTCACCAGATCCCTCAGAACCCATCAATCTTGGCTCCTAAGTGCAGGTAATAGATTGCAGGGGCTGGTATTGGCTCTAACTCTGCTGGGAGCTCGCTGTGTGTCAGCACCGCGCAGGGTAATGAGCAACAGACTAATCATCATCAGAAAACCCGGCAAAGCCGCAGGGAGAAGCAGCAGCTTCAGCTGGCCTCGGGATGAAAAGCAAGGCCAGGTGATGGGGCTGGTCAGGAAACAGTTTAAAAGATCTAAACAGAGGGGTAACACCCCCAGTTAGGCAGCAGGAATTCCTCAGCAGGAGGTGTTGCTGTGCTGGGTGAGGCTGCTCTGACCCCCGAGCTCCAGGCCCTGCGTGGGAACACGAGCAGAGGGTGCTGCTCTGCCATCAGCAGACACTGGCTGGGAACTCACAGCCCTCGTGGCTTTGCACACTGAGATGCAGTTCCTTGCTGAGACTCCAGCGTGGCACAGACACATCTCAGTTGTTCCCCAGAGCCTCCCGTGGCTCTCCTGGGGGATCAGCCTGGTTATCTGGGGCTGCCGTGGCACTGCTGAAGGTGCCAGTGCTGGAGCTGTAACACAGGACTGGAAGGGGAAAAGACCAGACTGATCAGGAACATTGTCAGTTGTTTGGTTCCCAAATCTGCCTGGGATATTCTTTTATAAATAGCCCATTTCTGGCAGGAGAGAGGTGTGTTTTGAGGTTTTGTTTTTTAAAGGCTGAAGTACATTGCTCTTGCCTGTAAGATTCTTTGCATTCTAAGTAGCTAAATGTCCACAGATTTAGAGAGATGATTGTTTGAGAGGGTTTCAGAGTTGGCTTAGAGCCAGTTGGGTTCTCACTGATGCTCTCAGTGGTCCAAGCATCCTATTTCTTGGGTTTTTTCCTTGGGAAGCAGAGCAGTGCCTGGCACCAGCCCTGCCAGGGCTGCAGAGCTGTGGGGACCCTGGATCAGCACGGGCTGGGGGCAGTCTGGGAGCAGCAGCATCCCTTGCTCACTGGCAGAGAACAGAATTGGCTCTTGCAAACCGGCAGCACTGAGGGCTCTCAAATCCTTTGCCTTTCTGAAATGTTTCCTGGTTTTTTCTCTCCAGATGGCAGCTCTGCAGAGTCCCTTCTATGGAGATAAAATGAACCTGTTTTCTCTTTGCCAAAAAATAGAGCAATGTGACTACCCACCTCTTCCAGCTGAACATTATTCTGAAAAGGTAAATGGGGAGTGTGTTTGCAGGGGAATGGGGTGGGGGTGCAGTGAAGTTCCTTCTGGCACGGGGAGAGGGAACCTGGGAGGAGGAACAGCCCCATCCAGGGCAGAAGGGGGGGTGCCTGGGGCTCCTGGCTACCTGGCTGAGGAAACAGCTGTTGTGATGGCTGAACATTGGCAAGCTAAATCAAGACAAAAAAGGGTTTCTTAACATGAGGAATATTTTGGAACTGAGTCTGGGGCGCTGGCAGAGACCAGCAGTGAGCCGTGGGAAAGCCCTCTCCTTGCTTCCTTTCCCTTAAAACAACATTCCATAAACCAGCACTGAAATGTTTGTTTATGAACAGTGTGTAATGAAGGGGGGAAGGATTCTTTTTAAGAAAAAGAGCAGAAAAGCCGTTTAGTTTAATGCAATAAGCATCTCTACAGCAGCTGCACTGGGGCTTTTCAAGGCTGTGCATCTGAAGGAGAGGGGTGGGAGCAGCCTCTGAAGCTCAGCACAAACCCCCGGCCCTGTCCCTGCAGCTGCAGACACGCCCTGGGCTTCCTCAGGGCCTTTCAGAAGGGCTTTGCTTCTTTCCTCCCTTACCTCCACAAAGCAGCTGGTTTTCCTTACCTCCTCCTTCCTTACAGTTGCCTGCTATTTGAAAGGAAACGGGTAATGGAATTTTAAATGTTCACTGTATCCTGTGGGGCTTTTGTCTGACTCCATCTCGAGTCCTGAGCAGCGGGGCAGGATGCCTGGGCAATCCCAGTGCAGCGGGAGAGCCGGCCTGGCCCCCACCCTGGGAGGGGCCCCACGCCACACGCTGAGTTTGGCTTCGCTTTTCCTCACCAAGGCTCTGGTGCCAAACGGTGCTTTGAGAGCCAGTCTGTAAATGCATTTGTGCGTTTCCCCCCGAGCTGCCGAGGCAGCCCCGGCCCCGCCGGTCCCTCTGCCGAGCTGTGCGGCTCCTTCACTCAGACGTGCCTGCTGGCAGCAGGAATTAGTGTAAGTTGACAGATGTGTTTCCTGTCTGTACAATTACTGTCTGTTTGCTTCCCTCTGGCAGTGCTAAAGAGTGTGTGTAGTGCAGTGATCCAGTGCGGGGTGAGAGGCTGGTTTGCAGCTCAGAGCGCCGGGTCCCGGAGAACTCGGCTCCAGATGGTTCATGCACTATTCACGGGATGCTGGCAGAGTCTGTGCCTGTGGCTGCAGCTCCTCTGCTGCCCAGGGAAACAGCCAGCAGCTCCAGTCCTGTGAGGGGTAGAACAGGGCTGCACCATCAACAGCAGCCAGTGTGGTACAGCTGTGCAGGTTGGTTCAGAGGAACAAGGTGGAGTGTTCGGGGCAGAACCGTGGCTTTCGGGGTGTTTCCTCTTTGTGGCTCACCAGGCCAGATCCTCCTGGGAGCAGCTCTGTGCTGCTGGTAGCAGGAGGAGGAGCTGGGACTGCAGCCAGGACTGGTTTTCTGTACTGGGAGCAGATTCCTGGTAACTGGAGGTCTGGGTTGGCACTGCTGATCCAGGCTCAGCCACCGGTGCTGTCGGTGCTGCTGAGCTGCCTGTGGGGACAGAACTGTTCGAGTGCTGCTCAGCTCCTGGCTGGACCAACGTCCTGATGGCACAGCCTTGGGTGAGCTCTAAGCATTTTAATTTGGTGGGAGTCTTGTGGTGATCTTGGCTGATCAGGGCTGTGTTAAATCTTTAGGGTCTCAGGGTTACAAAGGCAGCAGCATCCCTGTCCTCAGGTCACAAAGTCACCAGAGAATGGGGCAGGGCCTGGAAGCAGGTTTGGGGTGGGAACAAAGATGGGCCCTTCCTCCATCCAGAGCTGAAAACCTCAAGTACATTCAGTTAATGCAGCTGAAGCTGTGTGCTTGATAGCTGTATGGTCATGCTTTTAATTACTGCTAAAATAATTGGCACTATGGCTCTGGGAGGATGTGAGAAGATCAGAGGCTCAAGGCTGTTTCTCCCGGTGCCTCGGGGGTACGAGCAGCTTTCAGTGTCTGTATAATTAAAAGCTACAATCTTTCATGTGCACAATAAAGAGGGTTGGGAGGTGGGGAGACTCCAGCCCTTCTGCATTTTATTTATTAAACATAATCAATGACCAGTCTCTCTCCTTCACAAAGGTTTTTAGGAAACACCAGGGTCTCACAGCCATGTCCAACAGCTTAAGATGCTTAAGTGCTGGTCAGACTGCTGCACTCCAGGGCTGGCAGGGTTTGGTGCTGGGGTTGGTTGTACCAGGAGCTCGGCTCAGGCTCCCCCTTCCCTCAGAGCCCCTTTCACTGAAGGTCCCTCCCCGCCTGCCACCTCAGGCACATTGTGGTGGTGATTTCCCTCCTTCAGCCACATCCTGCTCCGGCCACTGGTGCCTCCCTCCCTCCCTCCCTCCCTCCCTCTGCCCCAGCCCCGGCTGCACACGCTGGGTGCTCCTGGGCCGGGCTCCCTCTGCTCCTCTGGCATGGAAAATGTGCTGGGGTGTGGGAAGATTTAAATACCCAGTGAAGATTTGGTGGGGAAGGTTCTTCCCGGCCTGTCTGGAGGCAGGACACCCAGGAGGCAGAGACATGTGCCTGCAGCCTGCTCGACATCTGCACCAGGAGGCTCCAGCTCCCGGCCTGGCCTGCAGAGCCCGGGCAGACGATCTGGAGCCTCTCCCAGTCGGGAAGCAGTGGATTCATTCCCTCTGTGCTGTTGTCCTGTCTTGCAGCTGCGGGAGCTGGTCAGCATGTGCATATACCCCGACCCAGATCAGCGGCCTGACATCGGTTACGTGCACCAAATAGCCAAACAAATGCACGTGTGGACCTCGAGCACATGAGCACACGGAGCCAGCACAGCTCAGTCTTACTTGAATCCTTTTCTCAGCTGAAAGCGACTGGTGCCAGGTCACACAGGTGGGAGGTTGAGCACTCGCAGCAGAGGCTCCATCATTTGCAGGTTATTTGACAAGGACTCTTACAGGTGGTCGTGCTTTAACGTGAAGATTCTGTGAGGTATTGCAAGTGATTCTTTTATTTTTTATTTTTAAGGCCAATAACGTTACGGATGTAGATCATTTAAGGGTCCTTTCTTAAAACTGTCGTGTGTAATCTAGGATAGCCGATATTACCGAGGGCTCGGCCTTTGCCAGACCTTCTCTCTTAACTGTAATGTGAAATACTGAAATAATTCCTTCAGTGAAATCACTTTATACTAATGTAAGAATTACCGTAGATTTTGTGTAATTTGTATAACTGCTACTTTGCCTCTTCTGCAAATGGTTAATAGCAAATTCAGTTTTTACTTGGTGTATTTTAAAGCAGCCATTTATGTGTTTTTATTAATTCCCTCCTCTTCAGACTTAGAAACTGGGAAGGGTTGGGGGGTGGGAAACACTTTGGGTTTTCTTTTTTTTTTTTTTTTTAATTGTAAACTTTGTGTATTTTGCTGATGCATTTCTCTGTCAGAGATGAGTTAAACATGAGCCTGGGGAAAAGAAGCCAAACATGCCAAGCAAACCCAAACCAGCTTTGCTCCTGCAGAGAATTGCTCCTCACCCTCATTTTCCCTTTGGGAATGGCTCTTCTCAGCCTCCAGGTTCTTGTTTAAAACCAGTGTTGATCGAAGCCAGTTCGATTTTGGTGCAGAGACTTTTACACATTCAATAGTACATTGGGTACTATCAGTGGAACTTCAGCAGTGTTTTAAACACTTGGAAAATTTTTTAAAAAATAAATGAAATGCTCTGTGTATGGAATTCTGCATAGGATCAGCCCCGTCCCTCAAACTGTGAAAGCTCATTACAGAATGTGAATGTCAATGAATCTCAGCCTGATCTGAAGGAGTCATCGTCTCTAACTGCATGAAAATTGTCAACAGCTAAATTCATTCATTGAATCAATGATTTGTTTCATTACTGCCGATGGAAATATTCCCTGCTTTAGGAACAGCCGTGGATTCACGTTCCAGTGTTTCCATTCCATGTGCCTGTTGGGAGGAGCGGGGCTGCACTCGGAGTTCCTGAGGAAACCCCTCAGCCTGAGCCGCTCCCACGAGTGCCGGGGCTCGTGCCAGCTGTGGATTTGTGTGTGACAGTTCAAATGCAGCCTGGGCCTTTTCTCTTTTTTTTTTTTTTTAAGGAAAGCTTAAAATCCTTAATTTTTTTTGAACTAAGATTAGGGCTAGGGTTACATACATATATATGCTTTTAGTGGATTTTTTTTAACCTAATTTGCTCTACTTAAAGGAAAACCGCAGTGCCGTCTTCAGCTACTCCTAGCAAATTTGGGAATGTTTTTATAGGGTACCAAGAAAAGCCATTAATTGCTGTGAATAAGGTTGGCATCATTAATGCAAGGTGTCATTTACTGAGGCTTCTCAGCAGAAAGCTGAGGGCGCTGCTCTCAGGAGAGTCAGGACATTCAAATCAGCAGGAGAAGGTCGTGGAGGCACCAAATTGCTCCCACCATTCCCATGCCAACCGGCTTGGTTAATTTACACCCGGCCCTCAGGTGTGAGCTGAGCCTGCCCCTGCACTGCAGCTGTCCTGGGGGCAACACGAGGAGGATCAGCGGCTTCCAGGGCAGCTCAGCTCACTGGGAGGATCTGGAGAACTCTGGTCACTTTCTTGCTACATAAAACTTCTTAGTGCTTGTAAGGAAATGTATTTCAAAAGGTAATTTTTTGCAATTGTGCATTTTTAGATAAATAAAAAAATTATTTCCAAAATAAACACCTTTGTTTAAAAAACTAAGAAGTCCAGTATTAAAGGAAATACCAACTCTCCGAGCCCCATGGTGCAGGCTCAGCTGGGCACAGAGCAGGAATGAGCAGCACAGACACAGGAGGAGGCAGAGCCTTCTTTATTGGGTGAGACTGAGCCACGGGGCAGCCCGTGGGGCTCAGGACGTGTCCATGGTCTGCACATTCTCGTCCAACACCTCGATTTCCAGGTGAGCCACGTTCTCTGTGAGAACAGCAGTCGTTCCTTTTGCACACTTGTACCTGCCAAACCTGGGAAAGAAAGGGGGGAAATCAGTCTGGAAGATGATACGTGGGAAAACTTGCATTTAAATTTTACAGAATCACAGAACAGAATATGCTGAGCTGGAAGGGACTCACAAGGATCAGTGAGTCCAACCCTCAGCCCTGCACAGGACTGTCCCCAAGAGTCTCACCA
>NW_020955568.1:1038423-1101368 GCF_003031625.1 Empidonax traillii | reverse complement strand
AAAAAAAAAAAAAAAAAAAAAAATTGCCTCATAACTGGAAAGGTCTTTGCAGAAATCAGCCGTCTGGCAGCAAAGGCAGAACTCCATTACTTCCTCAAACTGCCCAAAGCTCAAGAGCCTGGTGACACTGTGGCAGCGAGAACTTCCCCTGATCCTCCACACAGCTGCTCGTGGCTGTAACAGCCTCTGTTCAGCTGCAGGCACAGCCACTCGTGTTGTGTTCAGCTGCCACTCACCCACAGGCTGGAGATCACTGACCAAGGGAGGGCTTGCTGGGCAGAGCAGGGATCACACACAGTTCAGGGTCCCTCACCTGTCCCCCTTCTTGTTGGCCACGTCGTAGGGGCGGATGAAGTCCAGCTTGTTCTTGCTGATGACGCAGATGTCGATGTTGCTGCCGGAGCCCAGGTCGTTGTAGATGCCGGCTGCGATGGCGTCTCTCACCAGCTGCTTGGCCTCCCCCTCCTGCAACAGTTGAGGAGCTGTCACTGCCCCGGGACCATCCCCAAAGTGCCACAGGGCTCCAACAGGGACTGTCCAGGAACAACCCTTTACCCTGCCCATGATCCACCACCCCAGGGTGGATCAGAGTTGGTAAAAACAGTCTAGGAAGCAAAACTCAGATTTATTTTTGTCTTAATGAATGGAGAAAATAAATTTTACCATTTTTAACTTCCAGGTTTCTGGGCACGTGTGTGTTCCAGCTGCACACACACTGGAGTCACTGCAGTTCAGGTACAAGGATTCTCCAGGTCAGGGCTATTTAATCAGCCTTTATAGCACCAAAATTGTTCCTCTGAGCCTGTCCTGTCCAGGCTGGGTGCAGCAGGACTGGAGCAGGACACGGCCTGCACTGAGCCACACAAACAGCTGCACGTCCTTCTTCGCTCCCAGGTTCACCACTATTAGTCTTTATTAAGAAAAAATAAGTTATGCTTCCTACTAAGCTGACTAGAACAATGCAGCCATGCTGTAAAAATAATTCCTGTACCTTTTCTTCAGTGTTTTTGGCAATAAAACCCTGATAAGCAAGTAATTCCTCACTCAGCTGATAGAAGACTGCCACTGATTTGTTGCAGACTAAGGGTATTTCAGTACTAGAGTGCAAATAAATAAAATGAACCAAAGAAGTATCTGTAGATCTGTTTTAAAAATTAAGTGGTAGCAAAACCAGAATAATTTCAAACTACATGAGTGTTAGTGTAAGAAAAGCAGCTTAGGAGTACTATGGCAAATTGGGGGAGATCTGTTCCATTCTTCCTTTTAATTTCATCTTTTTAAGACAACATTGTAAATCTCACAGACTCTATGTTAAATTTTATTAGCTTTTAAAAACGTACTCTATCAACCTACTGTTATCAAAATAATCCTAAAAATACTCATTATAAATCCTGTAAAAACACTTAGAGCTGTAAGTGCACAGAGAGCCCAGGCTGTCCCCTCAGCTCCTTCACTGCCACAGTGCAGTGATGGTCATTTTGGAAACCCTGCCTCAGTGCCGTGTCCTGCTCCTCTTTATGCAGTTTAGAAAGCTGGCCAGGAGAGCCACAAGAAACAGAGATCCTGCACGGAGCTGAGCAAGGACTGCTATTGCCAGTCACAAAATAGGGGCTTGGCAGCAAACTGCTGACACAGCCTGAAGGAGAGGGGCCTCAATGAGCCACTGTAATAATTAATCTTAAAAAACCCTAAAAGTTCAGAGTATATAAAAGGAGCACTTCCTGCTTTATGGTTGCAAAGACCAAGCTAACTGGGAATATCCTCCTGTGGGGCCCCCAGTGCTCCTTAAATGAGATTACAGCCCGTGATGAACTGTAGGGCCGGTGAGCGGTGACAAGCAGCACTTTATGGAGCGATCTGTCTGTCCCCAGCACACCCCCCACGATGTGTCCCTGGACTCCAATGTGCAGCTCCATTTACCTCCTCCTGACAAATGGGCAGCGCTTGGGAAGGCAGCGAGGCCCGGCCCCGCAGTGATGGTCAGCACAGCTGAGCCAGGGGGAACAGCCCCCAGTTCATTACACTGACCAGCAATGCAGCTCCAAAGGGTGCCTGAGGAATAGGGCAGGAAAGGCCAAAATAAATAACTCAGCATGGGAGGCTAATCTGAAACGGTGTTTGATAAATTATTTATAACACAGACAATTGTCTGCATTTAATATTGGCGCTACCGGTAGCGTCTTTAAAAGATGATTTATGTGTTGTAATGCCATTAAGCTTTATATGGGCCCACTGCTGGCTATAAAGTCTGCTGAGATTTAGAGAATGAGTTTTAAACTGTCACTGCAACATCACAGCAGATAGAGGCTGTATTAAATCTTTACTTTAAACCTGTTATCTGGAGAGTTGCAGTTCGCAGGCACTCAGAGCTGATGGATTACCTCTCACAGCCGCTCTGCCGCCGGTCCCAACCTGCACCGAGGAGCAACTTTTACACATTATTCTTGTATATGACTTCAACCAAGTTTCTCTTCACACTTAAACAATTTCCAGATTTCAAGTGCTGCTGGAGGAAAAAAGAGACTTTCCTACAGGAGATGAGGGCACTTCTGCACGGTATTAATGCTGTCTTTACTAACAGCCTGTAAACAAGTTTATCACTGTGCTCCAGCAGCAAAGGGAGCAGCTGGAATGGCTTTGGGAACATTATTTCCACAACATTTTGTAACTCCACAAGCAAGTTAAACAGGAAATGCCTTTTTCAGATTTCAAAACCCTAGAAATCATTTCTTTTCCTAATTCTTACCAAAACAAAATGAATCCCTCCTGCAGGTCACCAGGATGCTGTTGGAGATGCCATACACACAGTGCAGTTCTCCAACAGCAATTCTCAGAAGAATTTGAAATGTAGTGCATATCAATATTAGTATAAAATGAATATAAGCAGGCAGCTATTTCTGTAAAAATAAACAAATGCAAATACTTCTCACAACAGTCCTTTACAACAATGAAATATGCTCAAATTACAGAATATAAAAAGTTGATCCTACTTAAAGTGAGAATCCCCAAGACTCCCGTGGGAAGAGACGGGAAGGAAAAAAAATCACAAGCTTCAGGAAGGACAATGATAATAAAAAAATAAATCCATAAAGGAGTGCTGGGAATTTGGGGGTAGGAAAGCAATACCTCTTGAAGGAGAAAAGCACCTCGAGAAGCATAATTAGACTTTGGGAGAGCCATCAGCAGTGCACAGGGTGTGAGGGGCTGTGTGGGGGCTGTGGGGTGGAGATCAGTCCATTCACAATTACAAGTCTTCCACCAAAAAGTGTGCATTTCCAGGGCTGCCTCAGGAGCAAGGAATGACATTATCTTTTATTTCTTATTTTTTTTATATTAGACCTATGCATTTTATGGCAGTGTCATTGTGACTAAAGTGTCAGTAAATGTTTATTTTTCTAACCATTTTCTACTAAGAACTTTCCAAACAAACTGCTCTGTAGTCCCTAATTATTATTCTCAGTTTTTTTCCCTGTTCCAAGGAAGCTGCCTGTGAGCCCAGGCTCATCCCCACCCCCTCTCTGATATCATACACCACCAGTATAATAAACCACGTTAATATTTCATACCAGGGTGAAATATGCTGGAGTATCAATTCAACATCTGCTGTCTTTAGGGTACTGGCATCCCGCAGAGACACTTTCAATTTGTAATTGAGTTCTATACTGAATTAATCAGCAGTTTATCTTTTTTAGTAAAATAACGTCTTCCCCACTAACCTGGATTTACATTAACAATTTATGTCAAATTACCTGCCAAGGCAAGAAACTTATATGATTCGGAGCTACTCTTCAATAACATTAGCTGCTGTTTGTCATCCCCTGCGTGGGGAGCAGTGCAATCCATATTTCCAGTGGCACCGAATTAAATTACAAGCTCCTCTCACAACTACGAGATTTCCTTTAATACCATTCCCACAATCTGACCTAAGAACGAAAACTCATTGAATCCATCACTTCTTGCACATGGGTTTTTAGGGCACAGATTCTCAAAAGGAGAACTCGCTCAGCAGCACCAGAGCTGGAAATGCTGCCAAGCTGCAAGTTCTCCTCTGACCCTGGGAGAGCCTCAGTGACACAGCAACCCTCACCCACCCGGCTGTGCCAACCCTACCAGAGGCTACAGCTGAAATTCCTCGGTGTTACTGCCTCTGAACACACTCACCTCAAGCCCTGACACATCTGCCTTCAAACAAAGCAAATCTCTGTTCACACGACTATTGCTTTACCTCTGACAAAAGGATGGAAGGGAATGAAGGTCAATCTTTTATTTGGAAAAGAAGCCTTGGCCTTTCTGGTAATTTATCCTCCCTAATATCCCAAAGTGCTCCATAAAGCCCGGGCTGGCTCCCAGCTCTGCCTCATCCCCACTCCCTCACAGCAATTGCCCTCGGCCCGGCCGGCCCTCGCTGCGGGAGCGGCGCTCGGGCTCTGTGCCATGTGAAATATTTTCCAGTGCATTTTGCCCGTGTGCTGCACTTATGGGAGATACACAAACTGGAACAATTTAAACTGGAACACCTGCTCCTGAGAAATGCATCAAAAATAATTACCTGTCCTCCCCCTACCCTGTGCAGTGAAATGATCTCTTAACACAGAGCCCTGCTTCTGGCCAGCCTGTCTACATTATTATGGACAAAGTTTAAGTGTTACTTTCATAAAGGTGAAGAAATTGTTGTTCTTTATCATGCAGCAATGCCCAATTTACACAGAGGCAATATTTGTTTCCCTCAATACAGTCTGCAAAGAGCAGACTGGAAGGCGGCTCTACTGGGTATCCCTGGTACCTCAGACTGGTACTTGGGCAGCGTCCCACAAACTGGGCTTTGATCCACTCCAAACACCTCACCTGCAATCCCAGCCACTCCACAGCACACCGAGCTGGCACATTCCAAATCAGCCCTGTTTAATACCAGTTCCACAAAGGAAATCAATCCGGGGCACAATTCTGAGAAAGAAGATGAAAACTGTACAAACTGTCCAACGTGTCAGGCAGAAACGAGGGACCAGAGGATAATTGTTATCTAACCTAAGAGTAACAAACAGGTCCGATAAGCCTTTATTTTCCGGCTGACTGTGTGCACTAACACCTGGTATTTACCCATGGAAATCCGTGTCTCCAGCAGACACTAACACAGCTATGTCAGGACAGCTGAAAAGTGCAGCGCCCCGAGCTCTGGCAGCAAGGAGTGAAGATATGCCACTAACAGCCTCCGCTCCTGTCACTGGGTAATGAAACACACACACACCAAGTCCTGCTTTTTGTTCCCCCAGTCACATTTCCCCCCCACATTTCCTTAAATCTGCGTGTTTGACACCAACAGGGGTTCAGGCAGCTCGGGCAGGCTCTCCAGCCTGGCTGCCCTGCCCGGCCTGATCCCCACTGCGTGCCCGCCCAGCACGGGGTGCCCGTCCCGCCGAGTCATTAAGGCGGTGTCAGCTGGAGGATCAGCCCCACACCTGAGCCCGTGGGCACAGCCATTCTGATCTCCATCCCTAATGAACAGGGGCTCATCTGCAGCCTGTCACCGCGCCCAGCCCCCCGCACACACCGCCGAGACGACGATTGCTGAAGATGAGAGAGTTCTGACAGATTCCAAAAATAGCCCGGTACTACTGTCAGTACTTAATAAACAAAAATAATTCCACCATATTGAGGGACAGTAGGAAATGTGAGCACAGGAACATTTGAAGGATCTATGTGTCAGCTGCTTAAAAATGGAAGGAAGTGACATGTTTTCATAATATTTTGTGCTGTGCCTGACGCATTTTTAGTGAAACGAGAGGTACACAGTGAAAGCTGCACTCAGGATACTCTGCCCTTGGGCACAGCAAAGACCCCAGAGCACGTGGAGCATCCAGAGAAAGCCCTCTCCGTGCCTCAGCGGCTTCACTCAGGGGTAAGGGCTACTTGGAAGTACCTCAAACATCCCTTCTCCCAAACCTGCCCTCCAAACTGCTCACCAGATTGCTCCCAACCCGTGCTGGTCCCAGCCAGGAGCAGAGTCACCCCTGCAGAACGGCCACCAAAGCAAACCTGGACAGCAGGGGAAGGCAGACACAGCTCTGGTGGGACAGCAAGCTGCAGGTTTTGGGACAGCACAGCTGCTGCAGGAGGGAGAGCTGTTTCCATGTGGAACACACTCACAACAGTCTCCTCTGCTTTTCATCTGTTCTTACCCTCCAGGGTATTTTTGTTTTCATTCAGTACCACTTGATTTCCTGCCACACTTCAAAAACGGTACAATAAATGACTGTAAATATAATCTCACATATTTGTAGTGATCTATCCTAGAAATAATTATTAAGTATCTGCCAGACTATCTCCTTTAATTTTTTTCCACCTATTCTGTGCTCCTGAACTCATTACTCCAAGATTTACTTCCTTTTCCTTGCAATAGCTCTGCTTTCTGTGGCTTCTCCTGGTTCTCTTCCTTTTGGAGCCTCTTTTTATTAAACCTGGTCTTTTTGATGAAATACAGAAAAGAAATGAAGTTACAAGCAGCCTATTTCCTTGCTTAAACAAGAAGGCTACAACACAGCCCCACTGTGGATCAAGTAATTTTTCTACAGACAAAAAGCTTCTACTTTTCAAACACCAGAAATCAAATACCAGAATAAAATATATCCCCTCTCCCCATCTCCTGAGGAATTCAACCACCACAGGATAGATAAACCCAGAATTCCAGCATTTAATTCTGCAGACACTTTTTTTCCCAGATCAAGATGGTTTCCATATCCAGTATTTCTTTGTTATTGTTTAACACCAGAAGGCACGAATGCATTTGCAAAATGACTGTGAGGTTTAAAAACCATGTGGCGACTCCATTGGAAGAAAAATTGGCTGCAACGGAAGATCTGAGCTCAAAACACTCCATTAGATGTGCTGTTCCTCCACTGATGTTTTTTAAAGCAGATCTATAGCTGCCCACATGACAGATTAATATTGTTCCACAGTAGTTAGGTGCTTGGCATTACATTTTTGAAGCATCTACAGGCCTTGAGGGCTGAAAGTGTTGCCACGCTCGGCGCTCTGTAATGGTTCCTCCAGAGGCCAGCACTCTCCCGGCGCCCCTGCCTCCATAAATCAGCCTGCACGAGTGGCACGGGTCCCTCTGAAGGGTGGTGGGGACGGATCACCTGCCGGCACTGCAGCAGGGACAGCACCATCACACAGCACTCACAGAGCATGTGCTGCTTAAAGCTGAAGACACACTAAGCCCATGGAAAAAAACACATCCTGCTGGTGTTAGCACGCCTCAGGCAGTGGGAGAAGCTTCAGCAACTCATCTTCAAAAGGCAGAGAGCCAGGGCTCTAGAAACCTGCAAAAATTGGCTAAGCCTGCAGTCTTTTTCTTATTTTTTTTTTTTTTTTTAGTTGAGCATCTTCAAAGTCTACAATTCTAACTGTAGGGCACAGCAGCTGCCACTGCAGATTTGATCCTCTCAGCTTTTGGCAGCTCTCAACTTGAAATTCTAGCAAAAGAATTTTTCAAGTTGCTATTATTGCCTGTCATGGATTTATAAATATTGTGCACTATCTGCTGTGGCACGGCTCTCCTGGGACACCAGCGCATGCCAAAAGCATAACAGAATGAAAAACAGTTCCTATTCTTCAAATAAATGCTAATTTTTTTTTAACTGTGCTCACACGATGCGTTTGGTGATCAGCTTCAATAGTACAGAATATATATCAGAGGCAAAAAAGCTGATTGTCTTTTCCAGTAGTATTCAGCTGCTACTTTCATTAAGCTTGTTTAATTACATTCCAGATGCTAATTTGCAAGTTGATACCAGAGGGTGCAGGACAGTTTGCCTTTGAATCATTTTTCTGTGATGTGATGGTCTTGAAGCACACCACTACCCTCCAGTAGCCCTAGCAAGATATTCTGACAATTAGTGCAAGAGAAAGGAGCATTGATCTTGACAGGAAAATAATAATTTTCTACCTATTTCATTAAATTAATCTCCAGGAATTTTATTTTCAATGCCATTTCATAGGAAGTTTTATGTAAAATATGCAGAGCATACTTCAGATTTAATTTGGATTTAATTCAATAGAAATATTTGTTATTTTGTTAATTTACTGTAAAAATCTCCCACATATTATAAGCTGGCAGCCATAAGAGAGTATGAGGAAGTGTTTAAGAGTACAACTGAGCTTTAGGACCTGAAAGTTTGCTGGTTAATACACTTTTTGAATTGTTACTAGATATCAGATTATCCAGGAAAACCAAAGGAAGAATTAAGGTACATGCGAGTCTCAAAATCTAAATAACTATTTCAACAAATTGGTAGGCTGCATTTCTACATGCTTGTTATAACAGTGACTATCTGCTGCCACTTATGGTTGTGTGTGAAGACAGTTTAATGAGGATGACCTTTCTAAATAGGAAAATTTGGAGATTTACCAATTTTTGGTGCCTTTTTCGGTTGCTCTTACACAGAAAATGACTTAAAACACAAGCCTGAAAACTCGCTGAGAATCAAATGCAGATCTGATTGCACAGCACAGCTCTTTGCCATTTGTATCCCTGCAAGGGGATTGTTGTGCTGTAGCTGTTGATTCCCGGGATTTCAGTCCATGTTTTCAGTGGAACAGCACACACACCAAGTGCACAGTCAGCCAGGAGGCTGGAAAAGGAGACTGCCATTCTTGCAGCAGCACGAGGGGAGAGGGGAAAACAGAGAGTCTCCCTCTCTGGAGTGGCTCTCTCAGCCATCTGCTGTAACGCTCCCTCCCCACGACACTGGAGTGCCTGCTGAAAGTATTGCAGAATTTCTGGGAACATTTATAAATACACTGAAGACCAGAAGCTCAGAGTCTGCAGACAGTGCCCAGAACAGCGTGGCACCACAGGAGCCCTGATCCAACCGTGTGTCCATGACTTGGCACACCTGCAGCTCCTGCACAAGCACGGACAGGGCAGGAGCCAGGCCAGGGATAGCTGGAAAACCGCTTATTAACCACACTTCAGCAATTAACTAATGGCAAACCTCAGAACACAGGCGGGGAGGTTTGTTTTAAATCAGCTGGTATTGGACACTGAGCCTCGTCGGGACAGGGAACAAGAGATCACATCTGAAATCATCAGCTCTGCAGAGAGGAACTGGGTGGCCTGATGGGAACATCACCCAAACACAGCACTGGAAGGGGAGGAACTGACCCACAGCAGCTGAGCAACAGAAACGAAGAACATCCAAACACCTCTGCTGGTGTAAATAAACTTTCCTTTTCCACATGACTCAGGGATACTGGAGAGCTGCAGGATTTGTTTTATCTGCATTTTAGGCTGAAATGATTGTGCTGTTGTTAGTGTTATGAGTAATTTTTAATGGGTTCAATTTTCAATTTTGTGTTCAATTCTCATTTTTTCTTTACTGTGGAATTATTAATCAATTGGAATGAGAAGAAGCGTTCACAGAAAGTCTGAAGAGATAAATGTGGTTTAAGAGGGCTTGACATTACTGAGGCATTTTACAAAATACAGTTACAGAAAGCCCTGTAATTGCTTTGGGGTTATTTTCATCAACAGTGGGTCTGGAGACAACTGGATTTTCAGGGTTTAGTTTAGGAGCACTGAACATGGTGTAACCAAGTGTAAGGGAATCCTATAGAAAACACAAAAATAACGCACTGCATCCATCTGTAACCAAACAGCTTGCTCTGATCTTATGACACTCTGATTTTAGCTCTCCTGAATGATTCTAACAACCAAACATTTTTCAGTTTCTATCAGTGTCAGCAGCAAAGCACAAACCCCACAATCATAACAGTTTTCTGATAATCAGTTTTCAAGCAGATGTTAAATTGCAGACACTAGTTCTGAACATACCAAATCAACCAGGATCGTTTCATGTACTACTTGAACACTTTTTTGTAGCATTCTCTTTTCAAGACTGAGAGAGAAGGACTGACTGATAAAAAACCAGCAATACTGACTGTGCGAGGGCTGGTAAATTCCTGAAGTCAACTATAACCAGCAAACTGTGTGTTTGTAAAGCTTTCATCCACATTAAAAGCACATATTTTTCCATATAGAAATATAGCTTCTTGCAAATTTATTTTATCCATCATTTTTCACAACTTTACAGTAAGCTGGCACTAGTACATTGTAAGTGCAGCACAACTAGAGCAGTTTTAACTTCTTCAAAGCTTCAAACCTCCTAAATTCTTGGGATCAGAGGGATTATTGAGGGAAGAAACAGTGAGATTTCAAAGCCCAAGACTCTTACCTCCATGTCGGGTTTGTACTTGTCCTCGAACACTGCCATGGCTGCCAGAGATCCGGAACCTGCGGTGACAACATCAGGACACCCCTTTAGCCATGGAGTTACATTTTTAGAGGAAAGGATAATGCATGTCAGCAGCACAAACCAGAGTGAAGCCAGCTCAGCTCACCACACACTCACAAGTGCCTGTGCTAAGTCCAGCACCTCATTCAAGCCCAGAGGTGCAGCTCGTGTGCCCACACGTGGCACAGTCCCGTCCCGAGAGCCTTCTGCTTCTGACCAGTTTGAACACCAGATATGACAATGAGGTTAGAGAAGGAGTTGATGGAATCCCTACCCCCCACCGCTCCTGCCTCAGCAGAGGGGCTGTGGGAATGGGGAGATGGCTCGGACGAGCTGGCACGGTCGGCCCCACACAGGGGGTGGTAACCCAGCCACGGGAACGGGGCAGGGGCTGCTGCCACCAGCTTTATGTCCCCCAGTGACCTGCAAACAGCCTGCTGTGCATTCACTCCGGGCATTATTTTTACACTGAACAGCTACAGCTGAACAAGGTGACAGAGAGGAAACCATGAGCTCAGTGTTCCTTCTCCAGAAGGGAGGAGGTGCAAGTGCAGTGGAACAGGAGCCACCTCTGCCCAAAGCACTGGCACTGCAGGGCTATAAATGGGCTTGCCACGAATTCATACAAAAAGCAGGATGATGCTATTTGAAACTGTAAACTTGCTCTGTTCAGAAAGAGTGAGCCTTCAGGAAGATTATCTTGTCTGTCTGTGGCCCTACCCATATTTCAGAGAGCACTACTTTTGGGGAGTGAATAAAGTTACCTGCAATTTTTTACTCCAATTAGAAGATTTTTTGGCATTTATTACTTTTTAACTTGTTTTGCATACCGCTATCTGTTTAGCTGGGTCACAGAGAAAGCCGTATTTCCTATTTAAAATGATTTGTGTATATCGCTTGACCACCTCAATGGTTTAGTGAAAGCAAAAGGCAGCGATTAAACAGTTTCAAATGAGGTGTCCTGCTGATTTTATCAAGTCTGCTGAATGTATAATGAAAAAGGAGAAGCTGACAGTGACACTGTTGAGAAAATACAGACTACCTTAGCTGAACCATTTAAGGAGGTCCAATTATAGATCAAATTTAAAGGGTTGAAACAGCAGATTTACAGACACAAATCAATGAACATGGTAATCCCGATGAATGTGACAGATATTCCTGTTACAGAATATTGCTGTGGTTGAGGATCATTACCTTTACAGTACCAAATACATCACATCTAAAAGCAGTAGGACACTCTAAGTGTGTACTTGTATTACAGGCAATGACTATTCATTTACACCTCACAGCAATACACAACTCCATTTTTTAAATGCTGAAACTGGGAATAAAACAGATTTTTAAGCAGAAATGAAATGCTGATACAAACAGCTGATATCACAGAGCAAATCACAAATAAAAGGAATTTTACTGATCCTTCAAACAAGGTCAAAATAAGGTGTGGGCCAAAACAAATACGGGACCTGAACCACAAAATAATAATTCTTCTGGAATGACATAGGAACATTTCTAATGAGGAAAAAAAATATCTGAGTTATGGTCTCAAACCAGGGCCACATTCTTGCTACACCCAAATGAAGGCCTACCATGAGCAGAACAGAAATCCTCATAGCTGGGAAACAACCCTACCCTTGGAGAAGGGTTTATTTGACAAAATTACAGTGCAAAGGCTAAAAAACATGCAAGAATAAAACACAAAAGGTATAAATGCACAATCTGACTGAAATTAATACACTAGCTACTGAGCTAAGAAAAAGTGGGTTTAATTCCTTAAAAATTCTACTGACAAGTAAAAATTATTGATAGCAATCTCATACATGGCTCAGGCTGGATTAATTCCTCCAGCTCTTTTTAAAATAAGTTCCCAAAACAACAATGGGGAGGAACTCAGCATACTTCAAGGAAAAAGACAAAATAAAAAGGCAGGGGGAACCTTACGTTACAGTACATGAAATCATTTATACATAATTACACTTAATTATTTATCTACCAACACACAATAAATGCCAAATCCAGAATCAACTTTAAATAACTAAATACAGGCAAGTCCTACAATGTAAATTTTCAAAGAGTTGTTGATTAGCTTAATTAAACCAACATGCAGACATTTACATCTGAAAACCAGGATTCTAAGGAGGTTCTAACAGAAGAGGAAGCTGGAAAAGCTGAAGAGACTCGTTTGCTTTTTTCTCCAGTGCTTATAAATCCCAAACATAAGCTTTAAAAGCTTGCATTTAAAATCTGCCTTAGCAAAAGCCTCCCAGCACAGCTAAGCGTTCTCTGCAAGAACGGATTTTATCTTAAACAGCACAGTGAAAATTGTGCTCTCTTCCCAGCACCAGATGTAAGCCACACCGATGGATGAACACTTCCCAGTGCCTCCACCGAAACAAACCACGCGCTGTTTGCCCACTGCAAGAGGAAATGCTGGCACACACCCCCCACCTGTGGCACAGGAGCCCTGCGGGGACAGCAGCAGTGCCCAGCAGCCAGGGCCAGTCACCCCCCAGCCTGGCTGAGAGCTCCACTGTCCCAGCACACCCACTGCCCCCTCCTCAAATTCCACACGCCACCCAAACAACCCCACAGCCTTCCGAGCACTTCAGCTGCCTCGTGAAAGCTGCATTGTAACAGCAGAGCAGGCAATAAAACCTGGGAACTTAAGTAAACACTGCTATAAGGTTTTCTTATTGCAGTTCCTATAAAAACACAGAAAACTTGGATATTAAGGGTCTATGGAGAACTTGTTTGTATGTGTGGAAACAGCTGCTCTCTTGTCCGTGCACTCGCACAATAATTCATTTTTAACAAGCATGCTTTGCCTTTATGTAGAAACAAGCTTCACAATTCCCAAACATAATGTCTGGAGAAAGATAAAATCCAAACACAGCAAAACACCATCCATTAATTAGGGATGGATTTCCCACCTCCTACACACAATAACTGATTTCAGTCACCACCAGTTCGGCCTCAGCCCTCCTAAGGTGCAGCAGCTCAACCTCGAATCTGTCAGACCCTTCAGGGGAGCTGGGCAGTAACGTGTCACCGAACATCTACCTGAGCTCAGGTTCAAGAGACACCAAACCAGGGGTTTATCTTAGGTAAGGTTTCAAACTAAGCTCAACACACAGCCCATGCAGAAATAGGAAATGTCCTCTGTTGGATTTTTTTTTAAACACGTTTAAAGTTCCTCTTTCTGCTGTGCACGAGCACTAAGAATTAAAACAAAGAATGATTTGTAAAGTTATCATTTATTTCTATTATATACCATTCAGTGAGAAACCCTTTCAGGTGGATCTTTAGAACCCATTAACTGCTAGCAATGGTTACATTTAACACCCTTGGAAAAATAACCATCAAGAAAAACAGACCATTTCAATTCCAAAGAAATTTTTTTGCAAACATTTTCAGTAAGCAACACTTCAGAAACAAATACTCAGGAAATCTTAATTTAGTATTTTAATATATTGAAATATTGTCTGCCAAGCAAATTCTAAAGAGCTACAGCAGCTGAGAGGTAAAGCTCTACTCTGAGAAAAATGCTTTTCAGTCTGATGACTGGCATGAACCAGGTAAGTTATAAGACCATAAGAGAATTAATTTTTTTCTTAAATAGCATTGGTCATTTCCTGAATTTTCACAACAAAGTTATTAATTTTCCTGGACGCAGTTGTAATAAATTCACTTTAAAAATACTATCTGGTCTTCACTTGAGCAGTTGCACCACTTCAGCATGGATTTAAAGTGAAAGATAATTACTGATAGCAAAGAAATGCAGCTGACAATAATCTTCTCTGTGTTTTGGAACTGCAGGAGCTTCTCTAAAAGAGATGAACTGGATCTTTTTAGCAGAACCTTCACAGCAGACAAGTTCTTATTGCTAAGTACAGTCCATTTCCTCACCCAAGGACCTGTTTGCTGCCCCACCTGCCACACTGGAGGATGAGCAGAGCCTTGAGAGAGCAACATTTACCACTTCCTAATCCATCACTGCCAGGGCTCCCTGACAGGGCATTTATTCACACGCACTCATTGTTATTCAATTTGCTGCTCATCCCAGGTAAAAATTCCGTGATCTCCGCAGCCCCACGGACTGGGATCATTTTTCAGCCGGATCCTGGCTGGGGGCTGGCTCCCAGCAGTGGGAGTGCTTGCTCTGCAGCACGACACTGCCAGTGCATGAAGAGCTGATTTATGAATATGAAGCACCACTGGCACCAGGGGAGCAGCTCCAGCCACCAGAGACCCCCGAACACTCTGCCTGCTTCCGAAAGCTCAACTACACACTCCAAGTGCTTTAATTTTATGCATGCATTTCATTAGAAGTCTTGGCCAGAAGCTTTCCTAGACAAGCCAAGCCATCAGACAATCCTGCATCGTTTGCTAAAATCCAATTTTGTCCTTTGTCAGCATAAACAGTTTAATTTGATGTTCTCACTCCTGAGTAAGCACCAAGCACCTTTTAAATTTTCCTTGCAAGGCAGGACACCACTGTGTCCATCCACAGACAAACTCCAGCACACCAAAACAAAATCCAACTTCTCAACCTTCTTTCCTACTTAATACTGAATTTCCAGAAGCTAACTGGCCAAAAATACCTACCCTCATTTACACAAACTGCCTTTAGAACAACAAAGAACAGATCAGGCTGAATAAGACTGAAACACAATTCCAATTGCTATCTACCATTTGAATTTGGATAGTTTTTCTGCTGTCTCAGTTCTATCTTTCATCTCTGTGCACAAGCTACTTTTTGACTAAATTGTATCCTAGTCACTGGAGACAGTAGCAGGAGTGGGAAGGAGAAGGACACTGTGCTGAGCAGGACTTTGTCTGACAGTGTGACCAAAGGGAGCGTGTAAGCACCAGCCAGCCCTGGTCCTGCCCACAGCAAATCAAAGTTTAAGCTACAAGGAACTTAATCCATTGATATTCTACTTCCTATTGATTTGAACTTAGCCCGCTACCGTGTTATTTTTGTGCAGGGAAAGCGGAGCGGGCAGGATTTTCAGGAATGCCACCTGATAAAGCGGGAAGGTCGCCGTGTGCCCAGCGGAGAGCGCGGGGCTGGCCCCAGGGAAGCAGGGCGGCGATGCTGGGAGCGGGCAGCGCTGTGGAGCGGGGATCGACCGGCAGCACCAACCCCGCACACCGACACACGCGGCGGGCTGGCCGTTCCCGGGGCAGCAGCGCCATCCCGCGGCCCCGCAGCGCCACTGCAGGGACACTGTGCGGGGCATCAGCATCGCTGCCACTGCAGGGACACTCTACGGGCCATCGGCACTGCAGGGACACTGTGCGGGGCATCGGCACTGCAGGGACACTGTGCGGGGCATCGGCACTGCAGGGACACTGTGCGGGCCATCGGCACTGCAGGGACACTGTGCGGGGCATCGGCACCGCAGGGACACTGTGCGGGGCATCGGCACCGCAGGGACACTGTGCGGGGCATCGGCACTGCAGGGACACTGTGCGGGGCATCGGCACTGCAGGGACACTGTGCGGGGCATCGGCACTCCTCAGCATCACTGCCACTGCAGGGACACTGTACGGGACACCAGCACTCCTCACACAGCACCGGCACCACCGCAGCACCCACCGGGACACAACCCCTCACCCCTCCAGAACACCCCACGGAGCTGTTCGATCCAGAGGTGCCACCCAGGCGCAGAAAAGATCAATGAAAATCTATGAATTTAACGTTTTTCCCATCGCAGAACCAGCGTAAAAGCTGCACCAGGCATAGGCTGAACCTGATTTACTGATCCCACACGCTACAGCTTCAGATCAGTTTTCCGATACGTCTGTTTGGACTCTCCATCACGCTTGCACGGTTCTACCAAAAACAAGCTTCCCTTTAAAACTGCCCGAGTTCCCCAAGTGAAATTTATACGAACCACAAGTCAGGACTTCAGTCAGCAAGCCACACTTCCCAAGGAATTTTTTTCATTCAGCAAGTTTTTGGGAATCCCACAATTCTCACGTGGGGAACACACACAGCACAGCTCCTAATACCAGCTTTTTGGCAGCTGAGAGTTAAACAGTATTCCAGTCAGTATTCCAGAGCACCCGCCCTATAAATGCAGGCACAACTTTACCTCTGAAGTCTGAGGCCCGCGCAGCTCCCAGCAAACAAAACGGAATTCAACTAAAAGCACTTTAAACAACAATTGGAGGTGTTCCCCGTCCTGTCACTCACCCATGGTGACGTAGGGCAGCTTGTCAGTCGATCCATGCGGGTGGATGCTGTACAGGTGAGGGCCCGTGACGTCCACTCCCCCCAAAACCAGGGCAGCACCGATGTAGCCTTGGTACCTGGGAGCAAGGTTTGTCTGTGAGTCTGAAACCCATCATACAGCTGTGGTTCTGTTTAACACAACATCGGCGTGGGAGAACTGTCCCACAGCTACCCAGTACAGCTCTACCGCCAGCTGGGAGCAATAAATTAAGAAATCTGGGAAAATACAGTTTATTTCAGTGTCCAGCAGACATTCTGAGGCAGTGATTCTATTGCAAGTCACATAAAACTCCCAGTTTTACAGGCCTGCACATTCCATTATTACTGGCCAGCCATCTCACCAAAGGTACGTGACAGTTTTCATGGGTGTGATCAACAGTCTTTTAAATTAATACCTTTCTATTTTTGCCATGTGATCACTGCACCGCAGCACAACTATAGTATCAGTTCTCTAAAACTCTGATTTCTCTTCCATCTCAGTTCAAAGGCCCGCCAAGAAAAGAACAAATAGAAAGTCTTGTTATGAAGGGTAAGGAGGCTGAGGGAGGTTTTAACAGCACTGTTAATAAACAAGAAGCCCCCTCAGTTACCTGAACAGCATCTGCTTGAGCATCCGGTTGGCCGTGACAACCCTTGGAAGTCGTCCCGTGGACAGGGAGTGGAGCTCCAGGTTGGAGGAGATGAGCTGAGTTGTCATCTCAGTGTCTGCAGCTGTTCCAGCACCACAGCAACTAAAAAGCGTTATGAGCAAGTTAGGGAAAGGTGGGGAGGGCAGGGGAGGCAAAAGCCTCTATGCTTTATGCAACAAGTAGAAATTTTCTCTTTGTAAAACTGAGGAAATTAAGTTCTCATACAGTCAGTATTTTCAGAGCAAGAAATAAGATAGCCTGCTTAAATGTAAATAGAAAACCACAAATCCTCAAGCCTTGCTAATAAATTATCATTTTCAAGCACATCTTAATATTTGGTGTTAGCAAAGGACAGAGCCAAAAACCCCAGTACCACTACCAACACCATCACACAGTAATAGACATGATTAGCCATTTATTACACAATAAACAGTATCAACACTTACTAGATATTGGGGGAAATGAAGTGTATTTTTGAACAGTTCTTGTCAGCAACAACCATCCCCTCGGTTGCTCTCGTATCCGCTCCGAGAACGACGCCATCCTAGAGGAAGGGAGAATTATTGCCGCTGTCCCCAGGGCCGTTCCCGGGGGCAGCTCGGGGGCCGGGCCGGGACAGCGGGGGTGACTCAGCAGCAGCAGCAGCAGCAGCAGCGGAGCCTCTGCGGGCCCGGCCTGGCCCCCGCCCCTCACCTTGAACACGATGCCGGCGATGGTGGTGCCCGTCTTGCGCGGCGCGGGCACCCGCAGCCCCTTCTGGGCGAGCTCGGCCTCCAGGAGCGAGTTCCTGCAACACAGCGGAGTGAGGCGGCCGGACGGGTCCCCGGCGCTCTCCCCCAGGCTGGCTCGGGCCCGCTCCCCCCGCACCCCCGGCCCGTCCCGCTCCTCCCGCTCCCCCAGCTCCCCGTGCCGCTCCTCCCGCTCCCCCAGCTCCCCGTGCCGCTCCTCCAGCTCCCCGTGCCGCTCCCCGCCCCGCTGCCCGCCCCGCTCACCGCGCGCAGTTGTCGAAGCTGAAGCCGCCGCCGGGCGCGCTCAGCACGGTCAGCGCCGCCATGTTCCGCCCGCCGAGCACTTCCGGGGCAGCGACCCCGCCCCGCCCCGCCCCGCCCTGCCCGGCGCGAAATGGCGGCCCAGGGGCCTGAGGGGACGGGTGGGTGAGGGATGGGCACCGCGGGACCCTGAAGGGCACCCTGAAGGCCGGAGGGGACCCTGGAGATCATCCAGTCCAGCACTGCCACTGTAACCTCCAAAGCACTGCCCCCCATCACCCAGCGCCGCTTCCAGGCACCTCTCGAACACCCCCAGGGCTGCCCTGGGCAGTCCAGTCTGAGCACTCAAGCAGCGAAAACATTTGTCTGACTTCTAATCTGAGTCTGCCCTGTCTACCAGTAGTACGACTTGTCTAAAGGGTTTTGTAAGAAGCTTTGAGAGTTTCAAAGAAAACAAAAGGATGGAGAAGGACAAAACGGGGGGAGGGGACCCCAACTTTTCTGTTTCAACCTTGCAAAGAATACGTAACTACATGAGGAAATGGAAAGTGACCTAAAATTGATGTGCTGTTGAGGTAATGGTTCTTTAGGGAAAGAAAATAGATAGATGTCCATTTTCAAAATTAGGAGAGTCCTGCTGTATGTCAAGGTCAGTAAAATAAATTTGGTGGTTTTGGGGTAAACTACATCCGACCACCAATTTAACTTCTTCTCCAGTGTCCTGACCCGTTAAAGGAAAGTGCTAACGTATCCATAGAGAACAGAACTTCTGGCTACATCTGCAGAAAGGTTGTGCTTTAAAGCAAGGCAGACAAGTAGAGAGAATTTTCTGAAATCTACCACATATCTAATGATCCTTCTAGATGTGTAAGTGCCTGAAATTAAAAATCCTGTTGATTAAAATAAGATGTTTGTTGGTTTGTGGTTTTTTTTTTGTTCCAAACATTAAATGATGATTAGGTGGGGCTCTTTCTCTTGCAGAACAACACAACCACGTAAGTAGCTCATTGGCTTCTTGCCCAAAGGAAACTTTCTCCAAGTATATAAGTATTTCACCGAGGAAGCGCCCTCCCTCTCGAGCAGGTCGTGCCTGGAGCGCGATGCCGTTGGAGCAGGCGCCGTTGCTGAGAGGAGCTCCTGCTCTCATTCCAGGAGGAATGGTGGCTCCCACATCAGGAGCGACTCCGGCGTGGTGCAGCGTCCCTGTGAACAGCACCCCGTCAGCACATGGCCTGCTCACAGAACGGGGGTCCCACTGCTCCACCCTAATGACACCCCTGCAGTGTCCCTCCCAATTGCTGAAAAATGAGTTCTCTCCATCAGGGTGTTCCTCAGGTCAAAGTAAACAAACAGAAATGGTGGGCTGGGCAAACCTACTGGGCAATGTCTGCTTTTTCCTGCAGCGCTCGAAGTACTTGCCAATGGAAGAGAACAAAAACAGCCACAGGGAAGAAAACCAAACCCCAGCCTCTTTCTTGACTGTACCAATCTTGCAGAGAAAAGCTACCAGACCACAAAAGACCATCTTTAGGACAAACACACAGAGAGCCTGCACTCTGCGCCCTGTTCTCCCTTTCTTTCAACCCGTGGGTAACTGAAATCCCATGTTCTTGTACACCAGTAAGGCTGGGAAGCTGTCTGAGAGGCAGAATATCCTGCTGCCAGATGCTCTTTTTTCATTCTAACACAGTTGTTTTTCTCTTCACTTGATAAAGTTAAAATAAACAGTCTCTGGGGTGACTTACAGGCGTCAAAATTGGATTGGCATACAAACTGTAGAGCAGTTGGTGGTGGGGAGTCTGGGGAAAAGGAAACAGCAGGTTTTAGCTAGAGGGGACAACAGCTTTATTTCCCTCTTGGTCCTTGACAACTAAGCAGATGTCCTGCAGTTATTGTTTTACCTTCTAGTAATATAGAGCCTTTCCAGATCCTCCCAGGTGTGCGACTGGCTCTTCTGCAGATGTGCAGGTACCTCTCTTCGCTGGTTCAAAGCCACCTGAGTGCACCACTAGCTCCATCTATTGCTGGTTAATGGCTGGCTGAGAGTCAGCCTAATCCTTGTTTCTCCCTCTCAGCTTCATGGGATACCTATTTCCAGCCCCATTTATGTGGATACTGCTGGTGGTTATAACATCTTCTCTGATGTTCTGACACGGGCTCTGTCACAGCTGTTGTCCTGTGAACTTTGTTTCTGAGTGATGCTCTCTGCTGTAGACACGGGTGTCACGTTTGTGTCCTTCAGAGCCCTGCAGTGCAGATGTCACTGACCCCTGACAGCAGGGATGGGTGGCAGGATGTCACTGGGCACCCCCTGTGCTGGGCTGGAGGAGGCACAGGGGGGTGGTGCTGCCCTGAGGAGCTTGGTAAGCCCAAAAGTATTTAGAAGAATAAACACTGGGGAAGAGAGTGAGAAATTCAACTCATTTTTAAGGTTCTGGTCCCGTGTATAAAGGAGTGCTTGTGTGGCTCCTGACAGGCAGCAAATGACCTGTTGTTGCTGTCTAGCACAAGGAAGGTCAGTTCTGCACTGAGATATCCTCTGGGAACATCTAGGGCTGCACACTTCAGACCTCACCTTAACCTGCTCTGAAGCCTGCAAAATGTAAACTTTTCCCCTTATTTCTTCGTAAAGCAGTCCTGGAATCTGTTTCTAGCCTTAACAAAGCTGCAATCCAGGTTTCTCATCCTACAGGACATCTGACAAGGAAGTTAAATAGCACTCCAGACACATTTTCTAAAACGTGGGATACCAGGAATGTGTTCTCTCAGCAGGTGGGCGCTGGAGCTCTGTGTGTGTAATGCATTAACTCCCAGGTGTTTGGGTGTCTGCACTGACCCTGCCTGTTTCCCAGTTTTGTGTTCAGTGTTTTCTCTTTGTGTGAGGGCCAAATGACATCTTGACTCCTTGGACCTTCTAAAGAGACACTGGGTGACTTGGAATGTTTAACAAAATCTTGAGTACAATTTCACTCCACAAAGCCTGCGCCTGCTCTTGCAGGATGAGAGACAAACACGCTGTTTCAGGGTAACTGCAGTAAATCATCAGGCAGTTTTTGCTCTCTAGAATAAGGGAGTTACAGAAAGTCAAGTCTCCCCAGGTGAGGCTGGGGCCCTGCACCACCCAGCCCTGCAAGGGACAAGTTTTTATTAGAGCTGTCCAGAGGCAATACAAACTGTCCAGAAGCATTTACGTTGTTTCCTACCCTCATCATGGCTGTGTCTGGTGCTTATTCCAACATATTCCTATGTTGGAATGTGGTGCATAATCCTAGTTCCCAAACTAGCCAGCAACTCCTGTAATGTCCCAAGGTGAACTTGTGTTAGGAGTGGAGCCAGGCAGAGATAATCACTGAACTGGAGAATAAATGCACCATGTGCCTCTCCTTTTCCAAACCACTCTAATTTCAAACATCTTGCCTCAACAACGATCTGTTAACAAGCTGCAAGCCAAGAATCTGTCAGAGAACTTACACACAATTCTGACAAGATCAGAACTAGATAAACTCTACCAACCTGTGGCTAAACCAAAGCTAACTGAGTAAGTGTTTGCCCGGTCAGGACTGAAGGGGATCTCACTGGGATCTTCTTCATTGCAACTGAAACTTCCAAAAGCAGGAGACTTATTTGAGATATTTAAATTCATTAGAGGAAATAGAGTTGACTTCAGTCCAAGAGGATGCCTTCATTACTCTGAAAACTGAAAGAAGAGGCTGAAGCTGGGAGCAGACAAGTGGTGCAGGCAAGGGGATGGTGCACTGAGATGTAAAGCAAGTTCCCAAGAGTTTCTGAAAGAACCATTTTCTGAATGGGAAAAGTTGCTGGCAAAGGTGTAGATGTAGGAATAGTCTGTGTCCCTCCAAGGGAGGGGACAAATGAAGTACCCAGAGAACCCTTTGCTTGCCTTCAGGCAAATTCTGAGGGGCTGGAAATTCGAGAAGGCCAGCGCTGATCTTGTGCTGTTTCTAGCACCACAATGCTCCAGTCACTGTGACACTGTCTCTTGTCAATGCTGTTTAGAAGTCCCTGAATTTCTAGTGCCCTTTGATATAATTGCAAAAGTCCTTCTTCTAGTAGTGTTGGAATCAACTTTCCAGTTTTACTGAGATTCTGGCAGAACAAGCTGGGGAAACCTCACAATTTGGAAGAGGAGGAAGAAAGTTTCAGGTATGGAGAGGTGTCTGTGCTGTCCTCAGAGGTGCTGCTGCGTGTCAGTAAAAGGGATGTGAAGTGGGGAGTCCATTCAGACTGGGAATGTGCACTGGAGTTGACTGAACTCCAAAACTGGAGTTTTGGAGGCACCCAGGGCTCAGCCGGACACGATGGGCTTCCTCTTCCTCAGCGTCTGTGTTCCTGAAAGCTGATGTGGAACTGCTTATGACGGTTGTTTGTAGACCCTCCTGCCTTGTGACTGGCATGATTAAATCCAGCAAAGAGATGGTTTCTGCACTGCCAGGTTCCTGCAGCAAAAGCTTGGGCCATCTGCTCCATGGTCTGTTGCGTTTCTGGTCGCTGGTGCTGCCGCACTGGCTGGAGCTCTGCTGTTGTGCAACAGCCACGGATGGAAAGCTTTATCCTTTAATGGGAAAAATGGGAAAGACAGATGCAATCTGGCTCTAATATTATTCTTGTACTTTTTCCTCTCATCTCTCAGGAGCTCTCTCACTGCTGCCTTTCCTCACTCTGAGCACCAGACCCCCTCTTTTTCCCTTGATAAAGCAGGAGCAGTCACTGTCCCCCAAAGCGAGCTCCCTGCCTCAGGGTGTTCCTCAGATCTCCTGAGGACACAAAGCATCTCTCTGTGATGTTTGTGACCTGAGCCCGTGCATATCAACCCCTCAGAGGAATGACAGTTTGTGGAGTTTTTGCCAGCTGTGATTCCAGGTTCGAGGGGAGGCACACTGGATGTCTGGTTTAAACCACCAAAACCCCTTTGTTAGCACACTATGGAAAAAATATCAGAGAGATTTAGTGTTTCAAAGAGGATCAGCACCAATGCCCTGTCTTGCTGGTAGGAGGATGGGAGATTTAGGAGTAGTTAGGAACCTGAGGAAAAAAAAAAAAAACAAACCACCAAAAAGATGAATAATAAAGACAGCTCCTGTTTTTTCTATTAAGTTTCTAGGCTACACAGATTGGTTATAAATGATGGCACTAAATAACCAGCCGTGCCCAAGCTCCCTGAAAGGCTCTGTAATATCAGCAGCTGATGTCCCACTGCGCAGGGACACAATTGGGTCTGTTCCTCCAGACAATACACCTGTCACTGGGAAACAGAAAGCTGGCAATTAGCGGGGAGGCTCTGCGTTGGGCTTTCAGCCCAGACAATGAGAAGGGCCTGGAAGAGCGAGATTAAGGCTGGCATGTCCACATGAGATTGTTGAAACAAACCTCACTGAGACTTGGGGGCATTTAAGAAGCAAAAAAACCAAGAAAATAAAACCCTGGTTAAATCTAACTCTACAAGCAAGTCTAGAAAGCAAAATAGCACTGGAACGGGATCCTTTGCCTTAGAAATGTAAGCCTGGGGTTGTGCAGGAAACTTTCTTCTCAGCTGAGATGTCTTGTCAATGTATCATAGAAAATTAAACCAGGTGGGGTTCTGTGCACTAAAACTGCAGTGGGAGTTCTGCTCAGCCAGGGCCAGGACTAAACACCAGCCTCCACAGAACAGATTTTTTACCCAACTAATGCAAGTTCCGTGCCCTGGGCTATTCTCCGTAAGTGGCACTCTGGCTGTTTAAAAGTCTCCCAAATTGCTGACCCTACAAGAGCCCTGAAAGCAGTGCAGCAGCATGGGTAGTGTCAGCTGCTCCTTGTGCCCAGTGCCCAATCTGCAAGGTTAGGAGCTGTTAGGGGGAACTAATTTGGTCAGCAGGTACCAAAGTTTTTTTTGTGCTCGTACAGGAGTTCTACCAACAGACAGGAATCAGGGAAGCCAGAGGGGAAATCAGGCAAATATTTTCCTTACTATCAGTTCCATTTCCCCAGGCATGTAACTTTGGATTGCCACAAAGTGGTGTGTGTGTGTGTCCTCAGTGAGTGAGCCCACGCTGTGCTTTGAGCAGGGCACAAAGCAGAGGCAGAGCCACCCACTGCACAGCTCCTGCACAACCCCTGTTCATGGTGTGGGTGCTGTGCTGGAGGGAGGTCCCCCTGCTGCTGGCAGGGGCACAGTGGGGTGAGCACTGCAGGCAGAATTGTGCATTTGCTGTGCAGGGAGGTGACCTGGTACAGGCAGGCTCTTGACCTGCGTGTCGGGTCGCTCTGTCCCCTTGGGGAGGTGTTGCTCTGCCTGCCTCTGACCTCGTGCCCTCTCCCCTCAGCTTCCTGGGGGACATATCCCTGACCCACCAGGCCTTTGATGTGAAGCCTGTAGCATCAGGAAGTTTGGTCAGCCCTGATGTGACAGGCTTGAAAGGTGAGGGGGAGAGGAAACTAAGAGAACTAGACAAATAGTGGCATTGCCAAACATGAGGACGTCTGGCCATAAAATCACATCAGCTCAGACTTTCAGTGTGCAGGGTGAGGAATTTGTTTGGATACCTGAAGAATTAGCTTGAGCACGTGTCTTCTATGTCCCTTCCTGCAGAGCTGTGAATGGGAAATGACATCTGCCATCCAAAGTCCAACCTGTGCACTTGATGACTCCTGCTTGTCTGGTCAGTGGTTGCTGTGCAGCTACAGACCAGTCCTCTGGGCAGGGTGTGTGTGGAGGTCAGGTGGTGACACCATGCCTTTGTCCAGAGGAGCTGGAAGAGTTGTCTGGATTTTTCCAGACACCACTGCTTCTGACAACTCGGTCCGTGTGAGAGTGTTAATGTGTGTTAACAGCCTGCTTGGAGTGACAGAGATGGGATGTCCTGCACTGACAGCTCCCTGTCAGCAGGAACAGCAGGAAGTGCTGCCACGACCAGAGCACTGCAGTGCAGGGTTAATTGCTTCCTGAACACTGATGAATCTTCTTTTGGGAGAGCTGGCCCGAGGGTCCCAAAGGAGCAGAAACCAACAGCCTTTCAGCCAGCTGGACTCCATAGGACAGCAGTGACTGCTTCGCTCTTCTTTCTGAATAGTAAATAGTTGGGGAGTCAAATATGGTTTATTAGGATGGAGACTCCATGCTGTCAGTTCCTTGCCTTGCAGAAACAAAGAGAAACATTTGTATGCAGATAAATAAAGGCCCCACGGCAGCTCTGAACTGCAGTGCTGGTATCAGTGTGAGGCATCAGCACCAAACAGCAGCTTGTGAAACACTCAGGGGTGTGAAAGTGTAACATAACTGAGATACAGCAGTTGTGTGAAACCCTTTCACAGCCCCAGGACTGGGGAGGGAGGTAAGTCTGCTTCTCTTCTACTGGTGCCTTCTGAGTCAGCACCTGTCAAACCCTGCCTTGGCTCAGAACCAACTCTAGTGCAAAGTTTGGGTGGCATAAACTCCATGAGGAGAAACTGGGTTAGAGAGAGCATCCCCTTTGAGCAGTAAAAAGCAGGGGGGAAAAGGCTGGAGGAGAATAACATCTACAGCTGGGCTAAGGGAATGCTGTTTTGAAGCGTCACTCTGCAGGGGACAGGCCCTCACTCAAGTGGGTGATCCCTGACACACACCATGCTTTGTTCCATTTCTCAGTGCATCTTGCTCAGACACATGGCTTTCTACTCCACTTGGCAAATATTTGATTTATAAAGATTAACATGTTGCTCGCCCATGTGCTGGGAAGCTCTTCCAAGGGCTGTGTGAAAGATGTGCCTCGAGGGTGGCAGCTCGGGGTTTACTCACTGTTAAGGATAACGCTCCTTAAAATGCACCTGAGCTGATTTTTTAAATTGCCTGCGTGCAAACAGAATTGCAACCCACTCCAAACCAGGCTAACCCGGAGTGACAGCATCACCCAAACGGTGCGACACAACTTACCCTCTGCTCAGTTGCTTATTAGAGAGATTTACCAGCATTAAAAGTGCACTGGGGTTTTGCCATCTCACCATCCTGAGGTCATATGTCTGCCTGCCAAGGTCTTCATGCACTGGATGGAGACCTCTTAACTCCAGGAACTCTGTTATTTCTAATTTATTTTGAGGTGTGTGAGTGGAGGTGACTGTGGGAACCGCGGTTGCCCTAAGGAGACAGCTGACTGGTTCTGTGGGAATTATTGCCATACCACGAGGAATGGCCAGCACCGGTGATGATGACTCTGCTCCATGGCAAGGAGCAAACAGATGGCAGTGCCCACATGTGCAAAGAAATCCTCAGGAGAGCTGGGAGCTCCAAGGAATTGCCCCTCAGGCCAGGCACTGCACCGGCTTTCTAGACTGTGCTCTTTGGGGCCTTCTCGGTGTGATTTTGGGTGGAAGCACAATGAGATGCCAACTGCTGGCTTCCACTTGCTGGCTGTGACCTTTTCTTTGAAATGCCAGTGATGCTTTCTTGCCAGGGTCTCTAGAGCTGTCCTTGATGCCAGCCAAAGCATCACATCTTATTTGAAAGTCCAGGATGTAATTATGGAAGTTAGTTCAGATTTAAAGCCAAAGAACTCGTGTAGGTTGGGCTGGAGACTCGGATCTCAATTCAGCGATCATGGGAAATTTCTCTTCACCTTTCTGCATGTGCACAGAGGAAGGTTTATTTGTACATGCAGAAAAGAGTACTAGGGGCTGGGAGCTGGATCCTATTTCTGATGCAACCAGAAAACTGCATTTTGTGCTGTTACAAAAGATGATTCATTCTGTCTAAAACACAGGCATAAGGAACATGCTTTACTGTCTGCAGGGAAATGTGAACTCTCATTAAACCTAACCCAGTCCTAAGTTTGAAATAATTTTGTACTTTTCTTCCAAAGATGCGTGGTGTAAACTTGGGCTCTGTCTCGTGCCCTTTGCTCCCTGCACTGCCGAGGGAAGCAGGCTCCAGTTTGGGCCAAAACTGGGGGTGTAGGGCCATGCTGTCCACGGGCCTTTGGCACTCCGTGCTGCGCTGTCCAGGACTGCCAAGCTGTTTCCCGCCTGGCAGTGGTGACTAAGCAGCCCAGAGCAGCTGCCTCCAAGGTCCATTCTTCTGTGGGAGATTTATTGCAAGAGCAGAGGCGTTGGGATGGGATAATTGCCTTCATTCCCAGGCAAAGACCCTGAAGAACAAAAGACAGTTGCCGGTGAATCCATAGTGTGATTCAAGCATTCTCTGGGAGGGGAGCAGTGGGAACTGTGTGTCTGTTGCTGTAGCAAAAGTGAGTGGGCTTTAACTGAAAGAGCAGCTCTGCCCTGCGAGGTGGGGAGCACCATGGCCCATGGGGGTGACCTGGGCCCTCCAGCCTTGGCATCCTCCCCGGGGCTGCTGCGGGCCCTGGGATAGGGAAGCGCTGGAACGCTGAAGCTGCTCCGAGAGGACATCACACCAGGGACACACTGGACACCTCCAGACCTGTCCCTCTGGGCTGCCTGGGGCCCCTGCTGCTCTGCAGATCCCTGGGAACTCCTCCACTCCCTGACTTCTTTACCAAGACCCACGTGCCACATTTCCTGGGAAGCTTGACTGGACACTTCCATGGAGCGGTGACTGCCTGGGAAGCAGATCCCGGTGCTGCTGGGGAGGGCTGTGAGTGCTTTGCTGTTAGTCAGGGCAAAGGCGTCGGGAGCGGGGTGGGCTGGAGGGGCGTCCCGGGGTGGGATGAGGGACGCGGCGTCGGGGGCAGTGCAGTGGAGGGGGGTGCGGGGATGTGCGGGGTGGGGAGGCGGTGATGTGCGGGGTGCGGGGATGGCCGGGCGGGCCCGGTGCGGGGAACGGCGGCGGCTTTTAGGAGCCGGAGCCGGAGCCGGGTGGAGCCGGGCGGGCTGTGGGTGCGGAGCGGGGTGCGGGATGTGTGCGGGGTGCGGGATGTGTGCGGGGTGCGGGATGTGTGCGGGGTGCGGAGCTGCGGTCCCGGACCGGCCGCGGTTCCCGCTCTCCGTCTCCCCAGACCCCGGGGCTGCTCTCTGTCACCCTGCCGGGCTCTGGGCTCGTCCCGCGGCCGTGCCGGGATCGGCCCTTCCCAGGGCAGTGCCAGACCCGGGCTGCGCTGGTCATCGGGCTCTCCCCCTGGGTCACCCGGCTCTCCCCCCTGGGTCACCCGGCTCTCCCCGCTCGGTCACCAAGCACTCTCCGCTTCTCTATTTTTCCTGCTCAAACCGGGTTCCAGGTTTCCTCTGATCCATCTTCAGGGCCCTCGCTGGCGAAGTGCAGACCTGGGGCTGCGGGTGCCAGGCTGAGGAGTGGGAGGTTGGCGGTGCTGTGTGGCCGTGTCTCACCCGTCAGAGAGGGTCCTGGAGCTGTGTTCAGTGTTTCCGAAGTCACTGCTGAACTTTGGAAGACCGTCTGTGAACGCAGAGCCCGGGCTGCAGCCCTCATCTCCGTAGTCCCTTAGCAGCAAAGTGCCTCAATGTGCTTTTACTGCGCTCGTGGGAGAGCCCTGCTGAGAGCAGAGATCACTCTGGGCTGCGGTGCCAGTGCCCAGAGACAGCTTTAGAGCTTGTTTGCATTGGCGCTCGCATTGCCAGTTTCCATCGTTATGTACCCTCATCTGTGACTTTACTGGGTTTTTTACTGCCATGCGCTCAGGGTTCCCTCCCCCTGGGGCAGAGGTGGGGTGGTGGGAGCTCACTGCCAAGCCCTGGCTCTGGGCAGCTCTCCGGGACGGCTCCGTGGCGCTGAGCTGTGTGTTTGGGCTCATGGAGGCTGGACTTACTGCTCTGCAGGGTCTGTTCTGGTGCTCTGTTCGTGCAGCTTTTAAGAGCAATGAGGAAAACTGCCAGTGATGCAACACCATTTAATGATGCCATTTATGGTGGCTTTTTAATTTAGTTAATGCAGATAAAGAGGCTCTGCGAACTTGCCTGTTCGTAAATATCACACATCTGTATGCTCCACGCTTAATTATTTTGTATCCTGCAAACAAATGTTAAACTGAGACCTTGCATTCTTCAAGAAGAACTGGGAATTCTTTGGATAGGACACTACCCAGGACAGGTATTTCAGAGGGAGTTGTTTTCTCTTTTCTGATTCAAGTCTTTCTGAGGGAAGCAGCCTTGCCTGGGAACTGCTTTTCTGCAGAATGCTTCTGTCTCTGAGATGCATCTCCAGTAACACTTTGTTTATTCCAGCAGAGAGTGAAAGCTTTCCACCTGGTCAACATGTTCAGGAGAGATTTGAGAGTTAATTCTTGGTTCTTCAGCTTTCTGGTGAGTTTTACAGTAATTTTTATAGTTTTGATATTTGAGATAGTATTAATATTTCTATGAGTGTTACAGTGCATCCTCTCCACCAGGTCAGCCTGTGCAGGAGTCTCCTTGCCTTTGCAGCCCTTGCCAAGAACCAGACTTCTAAAGGTTAGTGTTTTTATCAGCACTCTCTGTGTTCACAAGCAATATCCAGCACAGAGAAACAAAAGGTGTCCAGTGGCAAAAACGAAGGTAAAGAAACTTTCTGTTTCCCTGCTTTGTGCCTGAAATGCTGTTTGCAGAGCTGAGTGTTTGCCAGGCTGTTTGCTCAGCTGCTGCTCTGTGTGCCGCTGCAACTGCAAACAAAACAGATTATTTTGTGCCTGCAAAGTGCATCTGCAAGTGCAGAAGCTGGGAGGAGCTGGGAAGTGGGGATAAAACGAGAAAATTAGTTCAAAGCTGCCATCAGCTCCTCCAGGATGCCCCAGGCAGTGTTTGTAACTGCTTGGGGAGGCTATGAGTGGCACCAAGGTGGGTTGGAGAGGCTTTCTGTTTCCCCACATTATGTGTCTTTCTCCAGGTTTTGCTCCTGTCACACTTGAGACCTCAAGACACACATACCAGTACGTGGCCGCCGCTCTGGACTGGTGGCACGCTGACAGGTACTGTGAGCAGCGCTTTGCTCAGCTGCTCTTTGAACCCCAGGACAGTGAGCAGGATTCCTTCAGCAAACTGCTGCAGTCCCACCACATCAGAGGTTCTGTCTGGCTGAAGGAAAGGGATGGTGTCCTGCACAAACCAAAAAGGAGACGTGAGTATAAGTGGGCATGGGCTATTTGGGTACATGTTTCTTTACTGCTGGATCCTTTTCATTCAGAAAAATCGCACTGGAAAAGTTTTCACTGGTTTTTTATTGCCACTGTATCGGCCCTTGCTTCTTCCCTCATGCTGACTGAAATTTCCCCTCCCAGGAGGCCACAGCGTACCAGTCCTGGTATTCAGAGATAAAACGGACACAAAGCATGTGAAGGTGCTCTCTGACTTCCCAGCCCTGCCTGCTGTCACAGCCTGTGCCCACCTGCAGTGGGACACCAGGACCCAGGAGATTGCCACCATCTTCTCTTACGCTGTGCCAGCTTTCATGAACGAGTTCCAGCTGCGGGGCTTTGTGGACGAGGAAGGCTTTGTCCGCTTTGCTCTCATAGTCCACGGGCACCACTCCCCGTACCTGCCCGTGTTCCGTGCTGACGGGCGGTGGCATCACTTCTGCGTGACCTGGCAGCAGGAAAACGGGACCTGGGCCATCTACGCCGATGGGAAAAGGAGGGCATCTGCCAGTGGTCTGTGTGCTGCAGGACCATCTGCCCCCCAGGCCATCTACGGCCAGGGGACCTTCATCATCGGGCAGGACCAAGATTCCCTGGGGGGCACCTTCGGGGCAAAGGAGTCCTTCAGCGGGAACATCACTGACCTGCACATCTGGCAGAAAGTCCTCAGCACGGAGCAGATCGAGCAGGTTCGGTCGTGCTGGGCCATAGAGCAAGACCTGGTGTTTGGGTGGAGCTTGGACGCTCTGGAGCTGGAGAGCACCGTTCAGACTGTGACCACACAGCTCCTTTGTCCAGGTGAGACTCACTACCCTCACTCAGCGCACAGGGACAGTCCGAGGAGCCAGTCCCATCCTTAGAGAGGGAATTTGGCGTTTGGTGGAATGATGCTTCTCCTTGGGGAAGAAAAGCAGAAGCACATTCAGAGCTGGGCTGAATGTGTACAATTTACAAATTGTACTTGAAGCCACAGTCATCACAAAACCCTTGGTCACTGGAGAGCCCTGCAGTGCCCCTGGCACAGACAGCTGCTTGGGTGTCCTGAGCTAATGATGGGATTTCTCTTCTTCTGAGAGAAACAGCTTCCTTGGCAGGGATGTTGTTCCCCAGGGTTTGCAGCCAGTGCTTCATTGCTCTGCTGGGAGGGAGGAACTGGGCTCTCAGCCAGGCTGGGGTGACAGTACTGATCAGTCATGAACTCAGGACCTGGCACTGCCCCCTCCCAGTTCCCTCTGGAGAGGAGGTACCAGCTGGGAGCAGTTTCTGAGCCCAGTCCCTGCTCTGCTCTGGGGCCACCTAAGGAGCAGCCCACAGTGCCTGTCATACTGGGGTTTGAGGATTGCTGCAGGACATTGCTGTCGATACCTGCTGGGATGGCATGTCCCTGGGAGACCCAGCCCTTCTGACTGTGTGTGTTTCCACAGGGCCTGTTGAGGAATGCCGAGTTTTGGAAGTTGGCAGCGGTGGATTCAGTTATGCATCTTGTTTGCAGACTTTGCCTTTCATCTGTCAATACAGAAAGGGTACAGCATCTGTTAGTTATTTATTCATTACTTCCACCACACGCACTCCTGGAGGTCCAGGCTGGGGTGATGCCCAGAGCTGGGAAGCCTCGTGCCTGCTCTGAAGGGATGACATGCAAACCCCGCTGTAGATGGGATTTGCTCCACTTGCCTGTGCTCTGACAGGAGGTTTGGCTGTTCCCCAGCTAGGCTGTGGTTGTACACATTCCATGGCTTCTGGATGCAGTGCTGTAGAGTGCCTCCCAATCCAGGCATCTCCAGGCTGCTTGGCTGGGGGAATATGGGGGAAGGCAGAAAAGGAGTGTCAAACTGTCTGTCCAGATGGGATCTGGTGCTGAAAATAAAATACAGCTGTGAAGTCTCCTTGTCCTGCCTGTCCTGCAGGTGTAGCCACCACCTGGGGACCGTTCCCCAGGCTTTGAACATGGCATGTGCTAACCTCACTGCTGGCCCCCCAGCAATGGCTTTGCTCCTGGTTCTGTTCTGTTCTCAGATGCATACTGGCAGCTGAAAAGAGCCCAGCTGGAGTCCAGCCACTCGCTCATCAGCCACGTGAACACGCTTGCAGCCAGGACTGTGGTGAGTCCTGCAGCAGTGGCAGGTGACACCCAGAGCAGGGAGAAGCTGTTGGGGTGGACGTGCTGGCACCTACTGCTGTTTGAGGTCACTTTGCCAGCAGTTGTGCCTGCGACCTTTTCTGATCTGCTGTTGGAGATTGTGACCAATGCAGCTGTAACTCATGCTGTGACCAAACCAGCAAAGTGTCGCTTCAGGTTAACTGAGGTTGTGAGCCTGGGCAGGGGATCCCTCCCCAGGAGGTGCCCGGCTGGCCAGACTGGTGTCCTGATGCCAGCGAGGGCACGAAGAGCATTGCCAAGGCACAGCTGATGGTCAGGCAGAGGCAGGGCTCTGCACTGAACTAAACCACCTTTTCCATGGCAGATTCCTGACAGCATCTTCACGAGTGATGTCCAAGACATGAACCTCTCTGTGGCTCTTGGTGCTCTTGATGTCCTGGCAATGGTTCTGAGGGAAGGAGAAATGTCCATGCTGGAGCCCTCTGACCTCCTTGCAGTGCTTCAGTTACTAAAGCAAGTTTCAGACATGGAAGTGCAGGAGGGAGATGACCTGGAGATGCTGGAGCAGTTGGGCCAGTATTACATGGAAGTGACTGGGTTAATCCTGGAAGAGGAGAACATTGGGACATGGTCATCGGTCAGCCAGGTAATGGTGTCACCAGCAGTCCAATTGCCATGTGCTTGTTTAGTTATTTATTTCCATGTTGTTTTAAGGGCTTTTTTTAAAGACCAGCAAGTTTCTGTCATGGCTAGCCTTGTCTCTTTGCTGAAGGAACTGGGAACGTCCTGTAGGGAAGAAATCACAGAAGAGCAAAGCCAGAGCCTTGAGCCCCAACTTCTCTTTTTTTCTGCCAAGGGCTACACATTGAAGAAAACTCTTGTGAGCTGTGGGAAGGGCGAGCTGGCAGTGCAGGGGCTGCTTTCCATTGCTCTCTCTGTGTGTGCAGGTCATCAGAGGGCCCATGGCTGTTGTTGAGCTCTGTGACAGAGTGGTGTCACTCTTAGTCCCACTGCTGACAGCAGAGAGGACAAGGATCACGATCCAGCATGGGAATATTGGTGAGTGGCACTGCTAGAGCTGGGGGTATCTCACCAGGACCCAGATCAGTCACCTTGTCTGGTTCCCAGTCCAGCTCCACTCCTGGCTCTTCTCCTCTGGCTCCCATCTCACTAACTCTACAGCCTGCTCCCCATTTCCCTGTGCAGTGTCACAGTGTGGGGACACCTCTCACACTGTGGATTGCAGGAGGATTGTAAGAAGCCTTTGGGCATGGGAGAAACTGAGCCCAGATGCACGTGGTTTGCACTGAGACCTGTCTGCTGTGTCTGTGGGTCTTGGCTGGGGTTGCAGTGTCCTTTGCTGTAGCAGTAGCTCTGGAGGAAGGCTGAACCCTGGTTCAGCAGGTGGTTTTACCCCTCCCAGGGATGGAGGTGAGGCAGCTGGAGCTGAGTGGGCAGGAGCTGAGTGGTGAGGCGTACGTGGTCCAGACTCCCGAGAAGGGCAGGCACGACTTCATCGAAGTTCCTGCAGAAGAAATGCAAAGACTGAAAGCCAGAGGTTGGTTATGACACCTGAGCTTCCCTGGGTCTCCCCTTGGGATATCTGCAGCACCTTCCTTAATGGCACAGACTGTTTACCCTGACACGCAGTCTGGAGAAGTGCGGGGAGGGGCAGCCCTTGGTGACAGGGAGAGGGGCCATTGGGGGGGAATCATCTACAGCCCCTCCACAGACACATCTTGGAGCTGAGGGGGTTCTGGTCTCCCAGTATCACCCCTCAGACTGGGGCAGTGATGCTGGAGCTGCCTGTGTGTCTGTCCCTGTCCCCATGCTCTTCCCCTCCAGGTCTCCGCAGGGTCACGGTGAAGAACCTGTGGTTTGGCTACGGGGCCCTGCAGCGCTGCCTGCCCGGCACTGCCGCGGCCCAGCACGTGGCTGCCTCACACGGGGCACACAGGTGAGTGCGACAGACCCCCCTGCGCCCCAGGGCTGTCCTCAGCAGCACGGGAGAGCTCATTTCTCAGTCTGCATTGAGTCTCTCAGTCCCTCGATTTTGGGGTCACCTCCACCCTGACCCATCCCAGCCCTGGTGCTGGGGCTGCCTGTGTGTCGGGGTGCACCGTGGTGTCTCCTGGTTCCCCTGGGGTTACCAGCTCTGCTGGGGTGGCTGGGGACTGCTGCAGGCTCCCCTCTGGCTGGGACAGAGGGCGTCTCTGGAGGTGGTGGCGCTGGTGGCTCCCGGAGCGGCGGGAGCTGCGAACACTAGGTGGGGATGGCCACCCGCGCATCCCCGCACTCGCGGCGCCTCCAGCTGTGCCCAGCCGAACGGCTCGGGATGCTGCAGTACCTGTCCGCAGGGTCACCTCCCGCAGCGGGGGGGTTCTGTTTGCCGGGTATCCCAAGGTACACCGTGCCCCTCGCCCAGGCCCGGCAGCGATCTGACCCGTACGGTGTGAGATCCCGTCTGCTCAGCACGCCCTGTGGTTCCCGTGCCTGTGAGTGCCATCCTCTCCCTGGCAGGTACGTGAGCACTGCGGTGGGCACTGCTGTGATCTCATCCACTCTGCTCGGCGACTCGCAGGAGATCAGCACGTCCGTGCGCTACCGCCTGCAGCACCGAGCGCAGGTACCGGCCAGGGCTGCGCTCACAGACACCTCACCAGCCCGACCCGGCTGGCCAGCCGTGGCTCAGCACCCCAGAGCTTGGGAGTTAAGGGTGTCCCGTGCCCAGGGCTCTTCCCATGACTCCTGTGTCCCTGGGGAGGGTTTGTTCTGTGCAGACAGAGCCTGGTACAGCCCAGGGAGTGAACTGCCCCCACCTGTGTACAGCACGTGTGGCTGTGTGACCTCTCTCCCCTCTCTGCCTGCAGGACCTGCCCCATACACTGGTGTGGCCCATCTGTGCCTTCTGGAACTTCAGCCTCAGGTGCCTTGGTTCAGTTTGGGTCCTCAGATTTATGAGCTTTTATTTCCACCAGAAACCCAAACACCACAATATAAATGTAATGGTAAGAGTAGGGATCTGGAATTCTTTGCCTCCTCTGTCTACTGGAGCAAAGTGCTCTCCTGGGAAGATTTCCTTTGGAGAAGTCACTCACAGGAGGGTGACCTCTAAGGAGGTATCTACAACTAAAATGGAAAGCCCCAGTTAATTATGACCGTTGCCTGTGACAAAGAAGAGTGGGTCCAAGATATATGGCCCAAAGACATGCAGGACTCCCAGCCCCATAAATCCTGCCTGGCACTGGGATGTGTCTTTGCTGAATGTCACCACAGTGAGAACACTGAGGCTGTGATATATTATGGATTGGTAATTAAATCATTCAAGAGCAAAAAACCTCTTTACAGTCCTAGACTTGTAACAGGCATGGATCAGTTTGGGGAGGGTGGGAAGAGGGTGTTTTTGGAAGCAGCTGGTTACTGTCCAAATGGTCCCACCAGCACTGCCCTGCCCCTGACCTTCCCGTGGTTCTGGGGAGGCTCAGAGGGGCAGTGCTGCCAGTGGGGACAGAGCTGACCCCTCCAGCCATGGTGCCTGCCCCAAAAATTCAGATGGGGATCTGAGACACAGGATGAGCCAAAGGGAAGTCCATATTGACTCCTGTCTCTGGTACCCTCATCTTCCTCCTTTCACCACTCCTTCTTCTGGGAGAATGAAATTCCCTTCATGCCCTGGCCTTCTGTGGCAGTGGGTGGTAATTTCCCTGTTTCTCTCTGGTTTTGATGCATGTTAGCCCAGATGCTGGTGGGATGTGGTCCACAGCTGGCTGCTCTGTGGTGACATCCCTCCAAGACTCCACTGCCTGTTTTTGCAACCACAGCACGAATTTTGCCATCCTGCTGCAGGTGTTTGAGGTGCAGGTATGTGGGGAGCCTTTCTCTGCCACCCCGTGGGGTGGATGCCAGCACTGAGAGCAGCCTGGTGAATTCAGGGGGCCTTTGTGTCTTCTCTTGTTTCATGGCTGGAGCAGATGACCACCAAGGAGGAGTTCACACTGCAGACCTTGACTTTGATTGGATGTGGAGTTTCCTTCTGTGCCTTGATAGTCACCTTCATTTTGTTCTTGGTGGTTCGGTAAGAAAAGCCTTGGCACTTATAGCTCTCTCTGTATTTTTTACTTGATATTTTACTTCAGAGCCTTCATCCAGGGAGTGGCTGGAGAGGGGGTACAGCCCCTGTTGTTTCTGTGGAGATGCTGATGTCAGCTGTGCACACACCTGGGTGCTCGTGGCAAGGTTTTTATCAATGACTAACAATGTTTACCATAAAAGCTGCTCTGCTAGAATTACTTTTTATAAAATAAATGGAACAAAGACTATTTCTTTCATTGCAAACCATTCTGTGTGGCTTGGTCAGCACAGGGATCTGCCTTGGGAGCAGGAGCAAGGGCACCCCCTTGCTTGGCTGCAGCTCAGGGCTCTCTCTCTCCTTCCTCAGTGTCCCCCAGAGTGAACGAACAACTGTGCACAAGAACCTGATCTTTGCACTGGCTGCAGGAGAAGCTCTGCTCATGTTCAGTGAACTGGCCAAGAGCAACCAGGTGAGCTCCCCAGGAATGTCCCATTCAACCAGCAGGGCCAGGCCTGCTCCAGCGTCACTGTCAGAGCAAACAGACGTGTAAACCCTTTCATTAATGTTTCACTAATTACCTGTAACTGGCATCTGGAACTGTGTCTCTGTGTTTATATATATGTTGTGCAATCTGTAAGGAAATTCACCTCTTTTCTGACACTTCACTTCTGACCAAAAAATCCTTCTGGAAATTTAGAAAGTGGCAGCACACAGTTCTGTCCCCTTCTGAGTCCTCTTCTGTGTGGTTTCTCTCCAGGTGCTGTGTTTCTTGGTCACTGCTTTCCTGCACCTCTTTTTCATGGCAGCCTTCTCGTGGATGCTGGTAGAGGGGCTTCTCCTCTGGAGCAAGGTGGTGGCAGTCAACATGAGTGAAGACAGGAGGATGAAGTTCTACTACGTGACAGGCTGGGGTATCTGCACACTCCTCTGCCTTGGGTCCTCGGGAAATGTTCTTTTTCTTTGTCTACTGAAAGTTTTAATAGGAGAGATTCCCAAATGTTTGATTTCATTTCATATGCGAGCTGGGTGCCACTGCTCTGCAGAGGCTTTCTGTAGTTATGTATCAAATTGCCAGTTTTAGAGTACAAATTAAGCAGCATTTTTGTTATTTTTCTAAATGCAAGAGTTCAATACAAAAAAAGAAAAAAGGGAGAGGAGATTTATGGTACGTTCTTGTTCTTGGAGGGAATCTCTACTGTCTGCTAGTAATTAAAATATAAATACCTTCCTGACTAAGCACCCTTTAATCTGAGGGAGCCCTTTAGGGACATAGAATTCATTTGAACAAGCTGAGTTTTGTATCAGAGGAGCCTCTTGAGGCCCATGCTCCTCACAGAGCACACGCCTGGTTGGGCTCTGGGCAACCACTTCAAGTATTTTGGATTGTTTTCTGTCTTTGATTGTCCATTTTGTTAAAAAAACAATCCAAAGAGTAAATTGCTTTGGTCAGGACTCAGGACTTGGAATGCTTTATACCTCAGAGAATGATGCTGACAGCTTGTAAATCTGGTGCTGCAGAGCTGGGACAGATTTCAGCTGCAGTGAATTGATGTCGCTCGAGGGGTTTCGGAGGCTCCTGCTGGAGCGTGTGTGGTCATGGGGGTTTTGAAGCAATTGTCTGGTGCACAGTGCCCTGTGTGGAGCATCTCTGCTTTTCCTGGGGTTTAACCTGTGGTTTTTTCTGCAGGTCTTCCAGTCCTTATTGTGGGGGTGACCCTTGCAACTTCCTTCAACAAGTATGTGGCAGCAAACCACTGCTGGCTGAACGTGCAGACCAACGTCATCTGGGCCTTCGTGGGCCCTGTGCTCTTCATCCTGGCTGTGAGTGCCAAACCCTGCTGGGAGGGGGTGATTGCTTTGGGAATGCTTTCTCTGGAAAGGCATTGCAGAGATGGGGGTGTCAGCTCAGGGGTGCAGCTCACAGGGCTTGTGCCTGCTGCTTCTGTGGGAAAAATGTCATTATGCTTTATACAGACTTCCAAAACACAAATAAATCTCTTTAATCAAAGCAGGTTTTGATGGGAAGTGCTAAAGAAAATTTTGCTTGTGATCTTGTGTTGGTTGTTCAATTAGGAATGCAGATAAATGTGTAGGTTGACCGTGACACTGCCTTAGCTAGAGGTCTAATTTGAGTATGAGAACATCTACATCCTTGAAGTAGTGTCAATACCTTTAAACAGGACATAGCAGCAGAGAAAAGGGCAGTGTTTAAGAGGTCCAGAACAGACACTTCACAGGGATGACGTTCTGTGGGAGAAGTCTGGGGATAAGTTTTCTAAATTTCATACGTGTTTAAATAGCTCTGTGAAGTCTTTGATTCACTGCTTTCTTGGTACTGGTACTTTTCTCCCCAAGTTCTGAACTAGTTCCCAGCAGAAAAAAGCCTGACCTGCTGGAGCTGAGCCACTGAGTGCAATGGCTCTGCCCTGGCAGGTGAACACCTTCGTGCTGCTGCGGGTGGTGATGGTGACTGTGTCCAGCGCTCGCAGGAGATCAAAGATGCTGACACCCAACAGCAGCCTGGAGAGCCAGATCGGAGTGCAGATATGGTGAGCAGGGAAGGGGCTGCCCAGGGTGGGAGATCTCTTAGGTAGTGACAGATATATGGGAGAAATTCTTCCCTGTGAGGGTGGTGAGGCACTGATTGCCCAGAGTGAAAGATGTGAGCTGTGGGAGTCAGGGCAGAAGGGATTCCCTCCCCCAGGGTATCAAATGCAGTTTGGCTGCTCTAATACCTGTTCCACTGAGGAGCCCAGCCAGCACCTTCAGCCTGGGAAACCCGGTGCTGGACTCCATCTGCACTCACACTCCTGAACCTCAGCCCTTTGGGGTGGGAGACCCTTGGCAGTGCAAGGCTGGCACTTGGTGGGTTGACAGCAAGGCTGGTGGGGGTTACACACACAGGGAAAGAGGCAGTGCAGACTTCTGTAATCAGCCAATATTGAGAGACCTATAAAAAACTGCTGCTTGAGTCATTGCTTTATCATCCCCTGCGAATCTTTATTGTTGTTTGCTGGCGCCGGATACCCCTGCCAGACACGCATTGTTCCCCTGTAGCATAAATAAATTTTCCCAAATTTACAGAACTACAAAGATAGGGCACTGCTGGAGGGCAGGGTGACATCCATATACAAATAAAACAAATACAGAAGCTTGCCTTGTAGCAGAAATTGGGGGAAAAATAGCTGTTTCCTCATAGCAAATGATGTCAAAGAGCTCCCCTCTTGCTAACTTGCAGTGATAAAACCAAAGCAGGGGGGCATGCCAGGGGCTGCGAGATGAAATGTTTGGTTTTTCACATCTTAACTTATTTTCTTTGCAAAGGAGTTTGTTCCATAGCTACTGTGTTGTTAGTGTTTCATCTCTGAAATGTGCCTGGGTAACCCTGAGCTCTTCCCCTGCCAGGGCCATGGCCAAGCCCGTCCTGGTGCTGCTGCCCGTGCTGGGGCTGACCTGGGCATGTGGGGTCCTCGTCCACCTCGGCATCATTTGGGCCTATGTCTTCATTGTGCTCAACTCCCTCCAGGTGAGTCCTGCCCCAGGAGGATCCCCAGCTCACAGCCAAGCAGGTACCTGCAGATTCTTGTGCTCCAGTGGGCTGTACCTGGCCTCGTAGCCAGGGACAACTGTCAGCTCTGGAGCCAGCCCAGCTTTCCCAAACCTCTGTGCTGAGGAAACTCAGTTCATCCTCCCAGAATATGAAATACCACTCTGGACACCCTGTTCATCTGGTGGCCCTTCAGCACCAGTCTCTGCAGGGTCCTGCTGATGCCACAGCTTTCCAGTTCAAATGCTGTTTCTCCTATTGCTTCTTCTCTCTGACATCAGCGTGGTTTCAAAATGGCAGTAACAAGCTGAGTTTTCCTTTGCCCTTTGATGGGTAATGAAATGATACCTGTGCACTCAAACAGAGCAGACATCCCTCCTGCTGTTTGCCTCTGTCCTGCAGGGCAGGGGTGGGCTGTTGGTGCCAGCAGCCCTGTTAGAGCAGCGCTGTTCATGGAGAGGGTCTCGAAGGTCATGTCCAGCCACAGCGTGCTTGGCTGCTGCTTGCTGGTGTGTGTTTTGGGATGGGTGTTTCCCATCTGGATCCTGTTCAGCCGTGCTGAGAGGTTGTGGCCCCAGAATGGTGCAGGCAGAGCCCCCTTCCCCTCCCCTGGAGGTCAACTTCACTGCAGGGAGGCCGGGCAGGAACTGAACCCAGGGACTGAAAATCTTTACCCCTGCAGCCCGTGTTGTCTGCAGCCATGCAGCTGCTCCCTGGGATGCTCCCAGTGTTCAGTGAAGCTGCACTGGGCGTGGTGGGATGCAGGAGTGTTGGGTGGAACAGGCTGAGATGTAGGCTGGTGATCAGAGCCTCACACGGGGCATCTGGAAGTGTGGGGGCTGTTTCCAGCTCTGACTTGCAAGACCTTGGGTGAGTCACGTCATCTCCTTCTGCCTCTTTATTCCTTTTTGGTAGCATCACCTGGCTGTGTTTTCAAGGCTCTTTGGTTCTCTCTGCCGTATTTCAGAGCCATGTTGTCAATAGGTTAGGGTTAATAGGGAATTCTGTAGGGCAGCAAGCAACCCTGGTGAGTAAACCAGTTCTGAGTTTACTGTTTTCATCAAAAGACTTTAAAGCTTTAACCAGCCTGTGTGTGGTTAAAAGAGCAAGGCAAATTGTGTTAGTCCCAGGAGCAGCCAGGAGCACTCATTTCTGCATTGAGCTAGGACTGTTCCCAGGACCTCTGGAGAGCCAAAACACAGGGACACACGGTGGCAAAAAGTCCTGGAACGCGTGCTTGTCACCTGTGATTCAGACCATCGGCAGAAGCTTTGCAAACCTCGAGAGAAGGCAGCTGTAGATGGAGCTAGAGAAACACTGAACGCTGATTAACACCACCCAACAGCACTGCTGCCAGCACGGTCCCCAGGGGAACATGGAGCTCTCTGCAGGCAGGCACTGGCAGCAGGGATCCAGGGTGGCACTGGCAGCAGGGATGCAGGCAGGCACTGGCAGCAGGCACTGGCAGCAGGGATCCAGGCAGAAGGGAACATGGATGGGCTCAGTCCCAGCCCTGGGGCTAAGGCTGTGCCTGCACCAGTAGTGCCTGAGGGTACCCCGGTGTCAATCCTGTCCCTGGGCACTGGCTATTCAGGGTCCCTTTCCCAGTGCTTGATGACAAATCCTACTCCAGGGCATCAAAGTCAAGAGAGCAACTGGGCACTACCCTCCAAACCACTGGGATCCAAAGAGTTTTCCACCTGTGCCCCTATTTTCCCTTTGGACTCAGTAGGAACTGGTTCCAGTTGGAGCTTGTGCTCAGGGAGCAGCCCAGCTCACACTGCTTCCCTCTGGCACACTTGGCCAGCTCTGCAAGGGTGAATCCAGGCATTATCACCACGTGCACGAGCTGGGTGGTTGCTCAGGGATGCTCTGCCTGTGGCTGGTGCTGCTCCAGGGCTGAGTGCTGCTCCCCACACCCACGGGCACTCGGATGGGGTGTCCCAAGGCCAGACAAGGGCAGCCTCTCTGCATCTGCTCTCCTTAAGGATATCAGAAGGGTGGCAGGAGGCCTGTCCTAATGGTAATTAAATAGAGCACCAGCCCTCCGTGCCTCCTCATGCCATGCTCGGGTTACTGAGCAGGAGAAGTGCAGGCTCAGTGCTGTATGGACAGGCACAACTCTGCTGTGCTCCTTTGCCTCTGTCCCTTCATTACCAAGTTCAGGTCAATCTGCAGATTATGCCAGGGGAGAAATGATGGTGGGAAGCCACAGAGTTAAAAGAAAGCCATTCCATTTCAGCCCCCTTGCTGACTGTGTCATGGATCCCTCGGAATTTCCTTTCAGGCCGGTGTGACTCGAGTCCTGCGCAGTGGTTCTGCTGCTGGGCTTGTTTGTTTGTTTGCTTTCTGTTTGTCTGTCTTCAAGGCTACTCTGTGCGTCCACACGAGGCATCACAGCCCCTTCTCCAGCCAGGCAGTGCAGGAATCCAGCCAGGGACTGAGCAGCAGCAGGGAGGCTGTGGTGCTGTGCCAGAGGGGATGCAGTGGCTGTCCTGAGGCGGGGACCAGCCCCCACTGTGGAGGTGGGAGCACCAGCACCGTGCTGAGCACCCAGGGCTGTTGAACAGTGTTGGTAAAACCTGTCAACTTCATTGCAGCTCAGAGAGCTGGAAGGATGGTCCTGAGGCTGGCTGAGGGCAGAGCCACCCACCAGGGAGGGTGCTGTGCCCAGCTGAGTGTGTGGAGAGCAGAGGACGTGGCTGCTGGACAGATGGACACCAGGCAGGAGCATCCATCCTGCTCTGAGGGTCACAGCACGTGCTGTGCCTTCACTGCAGGGCCAGGGCATGGTGGGCCTTGCTGGGAGAAGATGGCAGGCGGGTGGAAGTGTGGATGGGAGCAGAGGTAGGAGGGGGCTCCTCCAGAGCCACATCTCCGCTCCCGCCCCGCTGCAGCTGGGCCTCCTCTCCTGCCTCACTCTCCTCCCAGCCGACCTCTCCGCTCCCCCCTCCCCACGCTCATCCAGAATGATTCTTTCAAGGAAGACCTGCCTTGGCAGCCTGGCCAGAAATCTGGTCTGGGGGAGTGACCGGCACTGCTGGCTGAAGGACAGGTCACGGCACGGTGCCAGGGGGCTGCTACCATTGCGCCTGCCAAGAGCTCGCAGATGAGAGCAAGGCTCATTGAAGACAAGATGAATTGCATCTCTTGCTGCAGCTGATTTATCTAGCTGCGATAACAAAACACCCCACAGATATAACATAAATCTGGTGGGCCAGATAGGGCTGCTTTAAGGCCAAAATCGTTGGTCTGGAGCTGTAATTAGCCCCAGGCTGCGGCCCCCAGGCAATGCTCACTCCAGCCCTGGCCTGGGCACTTCCCCTGAGCACATCCCACCCTGGATCCCGACTGGGGCTGAGCGTGTCATTGTTTGCTGGTCCTCGGTGGGAGAGAGGCACCACTGCTCTGGTGAGCAGGGAGGCTGGCTGGGACTGTGCTGCCCTGGTGTGCCAGAGGGGAGGATTGTCCTGGGCCTGAGCAAAACCTCTGGGCCCATCCCACTGGGTTTGGTCAGAGGGTCCTGCTCATGCTGTGTCTGTCACTGCAGGGGACAGAGGAGCCATCCCCTCCTGCTGCACACGGGCTGTGGGAGGCTGGCTGGAGCCCCCCAGGGTCGGTGCTCAACAGAAAGGGAGGTCTGCTTCCCAGATTCCAGTTCCCCTAGCAATTAGTTCCTGGTGGTTTCTGTTTCTGAGAACAGGAGGCGTTTCCTGGGGTATTTCACATGCATGAGTGAATGGGAGTGTGGGAGGGCTTCGGGCTTGGGAAGTGGAGTCCTGGTGAGAGATGCCCACTCCCCCCAGGAGAAATGGGGGGAGGAGAAGGAAGAGGGGCTGGGGCAGGGACTGTCTCTGCTTTGGAGCCTCAAGTGTGAAAGGCTGTCCCTGGCTGTGTTGTGCCCACCATCTATGCCAGTCTCACCCATTCCAGTGCTCACCAAACCCATTTCCTCCACTGGAGGAGCACAAACCAGCTGTGCATCTCTGACCCTCCCTCTGCTCTCTCCTTTGCAGGGCCTGTACATATTCCTGGTCTATGCCATCTATAACAGTGAGGTAAGAGATGCCCCTGGCTGGGTTCAGTCTCTCATCACAGCAGCAGTTTACTGGCAGTTTGGAGGTAGCTGGGTTTGTAGGAGTTGCAACAGGCAGCACAGCCTCGACTGTGCTTCTGGAACAGTGGCTGCTTTTTCTCCACGACTTGCTGGAGAATCTCTTGCTGTGATAGAGCTGCTCTGGCCCTCTCTAATGTCCTTGCTCTGCTCCAGGTGAGGAATGCCATCCAGAGGATGAAGGACAAGAAGAAGGCCCTCTCGTTCACAGTAAGTTGGAAGGAATCCCTGCTGCCCCTTTATCCATCAGGCACCCACTGGAGAAGGGTCCAGCTGTATCTTTGCTCTCGTTTGAGGAGATTATGTTGGAAAGAAGTCTTTTTTTCAACTTTTGTATCCCTTCTTTGCAGTCCTGTTGGGCAGCACAGACCCAAAGACAATCTATCCCAGCCTGCTGTGCCAGGTTGGGGTGGGAGCCAAAGTCCACAGTGCTGATGAAATCGATCTTTAAAGTTGGATCTGGATCTAGGGAAGACTCATGTTGCAGTTTTCAGTGTCCTGTATTTTTTCCCTGTGATTACAGAACTGCTCTCATCCCACCAACTACTTATCAAGTCCACGAAATACGACCTCCTGGGAGACAGGGAAGCTGGGTCCTGCAGCTGGGACTGCCCTGCCAAGCCCTGCACAGAAAGACCCTCCAGTGAAGAACATCTCCAGCAGAGGTAGGAGGGTTGTTGTCCCTGTTGGCCCAGGCTGTGTGATGACACGCAGTAAAATGTTATTCCCCAGGCTTGAATTGTAGTGCCCATTGCCCTGGCCCCGTGTTAACTCATTCCCTCACTGTGTCTGTGAGCACTCAGCTCTGGTGCTGCTGCTGCCAGAGGGTTCCTGGGGAAGGCAGGGTCCTCAGGCATGGGGTCAGGGCTCTGCAGGCTGGCTGAGCATGGATAGGGGAACTTGACAACATATTAGGCAGCATTGCATTCTCTTGAGGCAAAAATCCATGTCTTACAGTGAATTTCTGCAGAAGGACAGGTGGTGGTGGCAGTAGGAAATAGGGGGTTCAGCTTTGGGGAAAAAGTGTTTCATGTTCTCCAACCAGTTTGTGGGTGCAATGGTACAGATAACCTGTTTTGTGCCTGTAAAGCATGAGCATTTCTACTATCTGATCTCCAAACTCATTGTGCTGCTTCACCCTGTAGGAAATTTTGGAGCCAAAATTCCCATGGGAATCTCATCGATTATGTCACCTGAGAGACCGGTATGTAACGTCTGTTATTCTTCCACCTTCAGCCTCAGACAGAGCACAGCTGTTCTGTGGGGATGGCCCCTGAGCTGGGGCTGGCCTGGGCAGGGACAGGCCGTGGGGACAACAGGGAAGGGCACATTCCCAAGGACAGGAGAGGAGGCAGCCCCAGATCTCCAAGGCAAGAACTCAGCCCTGAGCCGAGGGGGAACCAGCCCCACTGCCATGTCAGGGGGGTGGGTATTGCAGGGGTGTGCAGGAACAAAAGGTGCCACTGAATTTGAACCCTGAACACCAAACTGAGGTTGGTATGGATCAAGGCAGGAGACTTTTCCCAAGGACAGCAAGTTAAATCAGGCAACAGGAGCTTGCTGTCCCTGCCCTGGGCAAGTTGCATCTGTCCCAGGAGGGCAGGCTGGGTTGTGCTACCTGCAGTGGGATGGAGAGCTCAATAAGGCATGGCCTAAAGCAGGAAACAATTTAAATTTGACTACTCTACTGCCACTTCCATCTCCCACTATTGAAATGATCATCAGTCCTTGTGCACTTGACATACAAGTGCTGTAATTTCCTCAGAATAAAATCCAGCACTACTTTCATGAGTCTCTCACTGAAGGATCTCTCTTTCCCTCTCTAATATTTATCCTTTGAAAACCTGTGTCACACATACAGCTCTTATTTATCCAATAGATAATACTTCTATAGCTGGCATATCATTTGGAAGCCACTCGATAAAATCCATATTTCCATCTCTCATGATTTATATTGCGGGTAAGGCTGTTCCTCCCCTCGTGCTGAACACCAGGGCTTGGTAGCAGGTGATGCTTTTCCCAGCCAGCCAGGTGCTGGCTGTGTGAGCTGGGGCCAGGGCTAAGCTCCTGGCACCAGATGTGGCACGTGGGACGCAGGATTAGCCCAGGGGCCCAAGCTCCCCGAGGCAGGGGCATTAGGAGACAGCAGCCCTCCTAAATGCCAAGGCCGTGGCATTTCTGAGCGGGCAGAGACAGAAAGTGCTTCCCTCCATGTGAGGGTCACCGAGGGCTTTGCTGTATCTCTGCTGCATAAACATTGCATTTTCAATGTGCTTGTTTCCTTTCCGAGCAGCGTGGGTGCAGCGAGGGCTGAGGCTGCCGTGGGTGTGGGTGCTGCGGCAGCTCCCGGTGCCCTGCGGTGACAGAGCGAGCCCTGAGCTGGCGCTGGGAGGGTCCATCGCAGCCCCAGCCCCAGCGCAGGGGTGGTGGGCACACCTGTGCCCCGTGTGGTGCCACCCTGTGCGGGGTGGGGGCTGCGTTCTGCCCGCACGGGGGATGCTTTCAGAGCTCGCCGGTTATATAAGCCAGGGCTGTTTTCCTGCTCCCCAGCTCAGTGAGTCACGGCACTCGCTGGAGGAGCGGCGGACTCAGAATGTCACTGGCAGCTGCACAATAGTTTGGATGAAGAGAAGAAGCTACTTAAAAACGTTTGAAAACACTTAAAATGACAAAACACTGAGCGAGTGAAGATACAAACACAGACGAGATGTTCTTCGTGTTTCAGCTTTTTTAAATGTTGTTTGGTGATATTTGTTGTTGTTGGACTGGGAATAGGAATTTCACATCTCCCTGAGCATTAACCAGCCCCTAAGCACAGACTGTGCAGGCTCTTTCCACCACAGCAGAGAGGGACAGGGCTCTCTCTCCTCCTTTCCTGGATTTTCCCGTGGTCTCCAGGATGGTGTGCAGCCTGGTGGGTCACCACAGGGCTGGCAGGCTCCCTAGAGTGGGTGTGTGGAGTGGGGTGTCAGCTCACCGCTGCTGAGAGGTGCAGCTCTGCCAGGGCCCATCCCTTTGGGACAGGGATGAAGGCTCTGCTTACCAGCCTGGTGGTGGCTCAGTGGTGGGACACTGCACTGGGTGCTGGGGAGCCCTGCCTGGCCCCAGGGTGTGTGGTGAGGGGCTACCACCAGCACCAGACCTGCACCTTCTGCTAACACACGTTCTCCCCTCTTTCAGGCCGTAGAGCTGACAGCATTCAAATCCTCAGGTAACATCATTTTCTGTGATTTTGGTTACTGCTGATGCTGGGTTGTGTGGTGGAGGGCTGCCCAGAGGGTAGCTGGTTTCTGCTCAGGCTTCAAGGATTGTTTTATTTCCAAACTGCCCTGGTGGGTCCTGTCCTGGCCAGGCTGTTGGGATATCTGAGCAGATGAGGGGGGGCTGGGGAAAAATGGAGCCCCAGCAACTCTGCTGGTGGCACTGCCTGTCCCGGCAGCACAGGTGGCTCAGCTGAGGGTGCCTGTCTCAGGGCACCCACCTGGTTTCTCCCCATGTCTCTGCACCTTTCTTGCTGCCCATCTGTGCCAGATGTCACTGCCCCCTGGCTCCCTGGGCCCCTCTGTGCCAGGAGAGCTGCTGGTCACAGGTACAGACAGGCGGCAGAGGGGCAGGGGGACCTGCAGGTACCTGATGCTGAGCTCTTTGCCTGCACCCCCCAACACAGCTGGGGTGCAGCAGGGACCTGCCCTTGCTGCTTGGCAGGACCTGGGCTGCTTCCAGGGGTGGCAGCAGCTCTTTGCTGCCCTGGGGTATTTTAAAGCAGCAGCTGCGGCAGAAAATGCCGGCGGGTCCTGGGAGTGCCATGATCCCAAAGAAGGAAAGCCAGGGAAGGTGGGGTTTTCAGACAGAGCTGGATTTATGAGCTTAAAAGCAGCCATTTAGCATCTTCATTTTCAGGTTGTAGAAAGGCCAATGTCACCATGGAGGTGGGTAAAATTAAAACCAGAAATCCCTCCTAAGCCCCAAACCTCTGCTTGAGAGCAGCACTGGGGAGAGGCCAGCCAGCCACAGCTCCCTGCTCCCCTCTCAGCTTCCCAGCCTGGCTTTGGGCAAGTCCTCAGCTCCTCAGGAGACACATGGGGCATATTTAGCTTTATTTTTTTTACCAACAACTGCTGGGTACTCCCAGCACTGCCAGTGCAGCCTCTGGATGGGGCCCCTCAGGCAGACAGAGCAGTGAGGAGTGATTATATTTTTTCTGCGTGGTGATGTTTTCTTTTGTCAAGGGAAGCAGTGCATTAGCAGGTTTCTCATTTTGCTCCACATGAAGTCTCTAAGCAGGGCATCCTCAGACTATTTTTGAGATGATGCCACCCAGAAGCAGTGCAGCTTTCCTCCTCCCAGTGGACACATGAGAAAGGCAGAGATGGTGGCATCCAGGAGCAGATGTGCTACAGCATTTCAGGCATGGGAGCAGGGTCTCAGAGACAGCCAGGGCTGCATCCAGCATGTGTATTTGTGCTCTGACCCACCCTCGCCCACTCCTGGATATTTTATGACCCACATGTGTTATTAAACTCCAGCTGTGCAAAGAGGGTTGTTAAGTTTGGTGTTATTTTCTCAGGTAGGTCCCCAATGTGTTTCTAAAGGCCCGTGTCTGCCCACTGGGTGATGGACAGGGCAGGCTGGGCTCTGGCACCGTGGCCGTGGCAGCAGCCGGGGTGAGCAGGGCGTGCTGTGCTCGGCCACCCCCCAGCCCTGAGCGCTGCTCCCGCCTGGCCCCGGGGCCAGGGTGCCCCTGGCTGGGCACTCCTTCAGCCCAGGGTGAAGGAGAAGATCTTGAAGCAGAAGAGCTCTCCTCTGTGCACTTGTGCACGTGGAGCCACGTGTGGCACAGCGCCGGTGCCGACCTCGCCGCGCTGCTCGGGGCTCAACCACAAGAGCTTCCAGCAACTGCAGCACATAATGAAAGGCTGTAGCACCCAGATAACAAAAGGCTGTAGCACCCAGATAACAAAAGGCTGTAGCACCCAGCTGCAGGAGTGCCCGGGGACCTCCAGGGCCACTTAGCCTCACACAGACCTCTGCCTTCACAGCTGGTTCACAGAGCAAAGTGCTGTGGAGATCTTGGGTAAGAGATGCCAGGGTCAGCAAACCCAAAGCCTTGGTGATGAACAGGGACAGATCATTTCAGCTCAGACACCTTCCCCTCTTCTAGTTGTTGTTTTTTCCCAAGTAGTTGAATGAAAAGAGACATATTTGCTCAGGTATCTTTATTTCAAAGTTGCCAGCCTGCTCTGATGAAAATGGTGCTGCCAGCAACAGGAGCTCTGGCAGAGCCCATCTGCCCCTCAGGGCAGTGGGGAGAGTTGGGGACGGTTTATGGGTGTGCTCACAATCTCCCAGGAAAGTTGTGCTGGATCTGGAATGGGGTCCAGCTCTTGTGTGCTCCAGGGCCTCAGCCATGCTCCTCTGAGAGCTGTGGGCATGGCACTGGCTCCCAGCTCAAGAGATGGCCAGTGGGTCCATGGGGAGGTGGGAGATGGGATGGGTAAGGAAGAGGGTGGATAAAACCCAGGTAAATCCCATGCTAGTTTCAGAACCATAGAAATGGGGAGTTTTGCAGCGTGGTTGTGGCCAGAGGCAGGCATGGGCTCTCCCCTTCCCAGTATTTGGGCTCCCCCCAGCAGGGCTCAGCATTGTGCAGTAATGAGCTCCAGCCCAGCTGTACAGAGCTGCCCTGTGCAGAGAGTGCTGCCGCCTTCATTGCACCCTTTTTGTGAGCAGGGGATGGCTGGGGGGGCTCACATATTTGCACAAACAATAAGTCCCATCTTCCTTGTCTTGGCAAACAAGGGCTCCAAGAGGCTTCCACATCCTCCATCTCCTCAAGTGATGGCTGCTTTGTTTCCCCACGATAATTTCATTATTCGCTTTGAATACGTTTATATGTTGCTAAGCCACACATAGCAACATGGATCTTGTCTCCACGGCCCAGCCTTCCTCTGATCGATACTGAGTAATTCTGCAACTCTCACTGTACTGCGTTAAACAAGACTGCTTTGAGAATATAAGGCATTTATGAGTCTTTGGGATTCAAAGCCAGGCGAACACCTGGGTGTCATGGGGAGAAATGCAGGGCCCCCCCGTGCTGACCCTGCTGGGCTGCCCTGTGGGGGGATCACTGCTGGTGCCACAGTCCCCCCCGATGGGTCCCTTGTGCAGGAGGTGCAGCCCACGGGCCATGGGTGTTTCCTGCCATGGCAGTGCTGGTATTTGCACTGAATCCCATTTCAAGCTCATTCTCCCGTGCTTTCAGCAGTGGCTGCTGTGCTCAGGCAGGTGACTGAGCAGGGAAGAAGAGGTTTCTGCTACAACCACGGCCCTGTGCGTGGCTGCTGCTCTGGCTCCCTGCCAAAGGACCGTGTTGCAGAGACCCCAAAGGGGCAGGGGAGTTTCTGGGATGGCAGAGCTGTACCAGTGACAGGCTGTGCCAGACCAGTGCCACCTCCACCTGCTGCTCTGTCCTGGGGCAGGTTTGGGCTGTGATTTCTGCCAGTGTGCTGTGGGACCCCCCTGGTGCTCCCACTGCCCTGGGAGAGACCCCTGCCCTCCCCCTGCTGCCAACACAACTGAGGCTGTCTCTCTTTTGCTTTAGGTTTCTGAGAAGTTTCTGGGTGATGAGGCTACAGCACAGGGGGTTTTCCAACAGCTGGGAAGGACGGCGGGTTGGAGGAGCTGGCTTCCCCTGGAGGGCTGTCCCTGCTACCCTGCACTTCTCCCCAGCAGCATGTGCAGGTGAAACCAAGTCAGGACTGGGGTCCTGTGGGGTCTCATGGGCTTTCATCTGCTGCTGCTGCTGGCCCTGCTCCTCTCCTGGGCGTGCAGCCAACAGCAGGTACTTGTGCTGGGGGTCCCTGTGGCTCGGGCAGCCTCTGCTGGGGTAGCCAAGTCTGGCCTGGGGCAGTGCCCCATGTCACTGTCACCACTGCAGCAGTGGCAGCGTGGTTGTGTGCGCTTGTGTGATGCCAACAGAGCTCCTTTAGCCTGGGGCACCTGGAGCAGTGGGGTGGGAACAAGCCCAGCCGTGCCCGTGGTCTGTGGCAGCGAGGATGGCTCCTTCAGCCCCGCTGCTGACCCCACACCACTGTGCCAGGGCAGGGCTGGGGACAGGCTGCATAGGAAGCACGTGCACTAGGGAAGCCAGCAGCTGGCTCCAAGCCTTTTCTAAACCAGCTGACATCAATAGCATCTTCTGCTGTTTATGACAAAAATCCTCTCCCTGCTCCCGCCTGGGCTCCTGCCTGGCTGGTGTAGCTCTCGCCAGCTGGATTCTGTTTTCCCTCCCTGTTCTCCTGTTACCTCTGTAGTGTTTAGAGTACAGACAACGTGGTGGGGTTCTACTGATTATGACAACAGTAAATGCTGATTTTAAAGGCAACCTTCTCTCCTTGTTGCGCTGTGTCCAAGGGCAGGGGCTCGTGCAGTGTCTCTGTGTAGCTGAGCACAGCGGAGGGGGTTTGGCCACAGTACAAGGACCAGGGCACTGCCCACTCCCCTGTGCCCTCTCCTGTGTTCTCCATGTTCCCCAGTCCCAGCACAGCACGTGCTGCCCAGTCTGTGTTTCCGTATGGGGCTCTGCAGCCCTAGAACCAGCCTGTGCTGGGCAGGGGGTGGGATTGGTGTGTGGACTGTCACTCGGCTGGAGTCAGCCAAGCACCTCCAGGGGCAGGGAGGGGTGGGCCTTGGGGCACCCCCAGCACCGAAATCTTAAACTCCCCACATCTGAGTCAGAGCTCTGTGCTTTGCCATGGCTTTGCTCCCTGCCATGGTGTGTGCCAGGCTGGGGGCCACGGTAACCACCAAGTGAGCAATCCAAGCCTAGGATACTCGTTATAGCGGGCCATGAATGTTGCTGTTGGTGAGCTCACTTGAAGAACACACTCAGAGTCACTATGGCAGTTCCCTGAAGCATTTTTTAGCAGCCCTCGAGGCACTGATGCTTTGAATCCCACAGCAGCAGTGGCCCTGTCTCACAGCCACATGTCCCAGTCCCACAAAGGCAGGCAGCACCACAGGAGTGGGCACCGGCAGCCAAGCACTGCTCCCCTGCCCATGGGGAGCTGGGGGAACACCAACCAGGAGCGGAAGAAAGACAGCCAAAAAAGACAAAGTTTGCCTTTTTAAATGAACTGCAAAATTTATTACAGTGGTTTGCTCCTGACAAGGAAGTTGGTAACCTCCTGCCTGGGAAGGAAGGGGGAGTAGTGGGGAAGGGGAGGGATGAGAGGGAGAAAAGGATGTGAGAGACAGAGAGAAAGACACTTAAGGACACTTTTCATTTTCTGAAAATAAAACATCTTTACCTCCCAAACCATTTTCTCCAGTTCTTTAAGTTCACAAAAAGAAGAAGGTGAAACCAAACCACAGACTTCAGGAGGAAAATGCACAAACGTGTTAAAGCAGAGACAAACATACTCTTCTGCATCTAACAAGCTTCACAAACCACTCAGCTCCGGGCGCAGCCTCTGTGGCTCCTCAAGGCACCGGCTCTGCAGAGCCACGGCGGGACAGGGTGACCACTCTCGGGACAGGGAGAGCACCCGCCCTGGGGAGCAAACCCGGCCAGCCCAGCCCTGCAGAGGAGCCCATGGAGCCGGGGATTGGGCAGGGCAGGGGCTGCCTGCTGGGGCAGAGGAGAGGAGAGGAGAGGAGAGGAGAGCATGGCTGAGATGGAGAGAAAGCAGCAGTGAGAGTCTGGCATGTCCCCAGTGCTCCCAGTCCTGTTCGTGAGCCCCTGTCCCATGATGGGAGGGGAACAGAGAGCTCTTTGCCTGTGGCTTCGGCCTGGGGACACCGCAGAGCTCAAGAGGGGATGTGGGGGCCCAACACGAAGTGCAGGAAAATCCTTATTCCTCCCTAACCATGCATGTGGGCTGGTAACTGCAGAAAGGGGGCTGCAGAGCTCCCCGAAATTCCCCAAGCTCCTGGGCACGTGCCTGCAGCTCCCTCCTGCCTGGATGCTCTGCCGCCGTCACCTGCGGGCAGGACAGAGCTGTGCTGCCCATGGACAGCTGTGGGCTCTGGGCACTGCGACTGCCACGGCCTGCAAAGCCACAGCTGCTGCCCCCAGCACCAGCAGGCGCTGGGAAAATGATCCTCAGCTGAGGACTCAGCACTGCCCACCCCTGCCTGCCCTCGCTTTGCTGGTGGGACACAGCACGTGCACCTTGGGGTCACGGGACTGCATAAGGCCAACCCCTCCAGCCCAGCCCCAGCGCTCTGTGTGGCTCCTCCGTGTGCTCCCCCAGTGCCTGGAGACACCCCAACCACCACAACACCGCAGCCTGGAGGGGGTTCACCTCACCTCTCCCCTGCCCTGTGCACGAGGGCCCCTGAGACGTGGGGCAGGGTTGGGAAGGTGAAGAAACAGCTGGTAGGGATAGCAGGAGAGGAGCAGAAATAGGAGAGAAGCTGGGACAGGCTTTACCCTTCCTCGGTGCTGCTGAGCCGGGTCTGCAGGTGACAGGCTCAGGCAGCAGGCGTGCGGTGGGGCTGGGGCAGCACCGTCAGCAGGGCGGGTCACGGCCCTGCAGCCTCGACCGTCCTTGCTGTGTGTGGAACCAGCTGGGACGTTTCCAATAGCAGAGGTTAAAGAGCATCACTGAGGAAGGCAGGGTGGGAGGCAGCCAGCCCCGGGCACCAGTCCTGCCCCTGCCGCTCTGCTGGCGGCACTGGGGCTGCGCCGCGTCGTGCTGGCGGCCGCGCTCAAGTCCGCTTGGCGTGCAGCATCTCGATGAGGAGGTTGTTGCAGGGCACCTCCCCGCTCAGGTGCTTGTGGTACAGGTACTCCTCTGCCTGCATGCTCAGCGCCCGGACCTCCGCCAGCCAAAGCAGCAGCTGGCGAAACTTGTCCGTGGAGTGGGGGTAGTGGCACACCGTGTACTCCAGCAGCGCCGCGTTGGCCTTCTCCTGGGCATCCTTAGCCAGCGTGTGGTTCTCCAGGTACTTCACGTCTGCAAGGAGGAGGAGGAGGATGACATGCTGCCAGACTCATGAGCCTGCCCCGTCCATGCCATGCCTTGCTGGGTGAGCCAGGAGAGACCCACACTCCTGCTCCTCGTGCAGGGAAACACAGTGCAGGAGGAGTCTCGTGCCCCATCCCTGTCCAGCCATGGGCTCCCTGTCCCTGCTCTGCCTCCCAAGTCTCCCCTGATGCTGAAGACAGGTTCCAAACCCCCTGGCTGCAGGACTGGTGTCCCCCTGCCCTTGCTGCCCAGGAAGAGGCAAAGCCAGAAGGTGCTGCCAGCTGTGTTCACACAGCAGGAGCCGCTGCCATCAGCCCCCTTTAATTCCCCAAGGCCGAGGAAGCGGCTGAGTTAATTCCCCGATAAACCTGGTCTTTCCAATGTGGCAACCAGGCTCACCAGCCTAGAAACCCTAATCCTCCTCGCCTCACCAGGGCTGCAGGAGCTTCCCATAATCCCACTGCCAGATCTGCTGCCAGCAGGGTGGGAAGCAGCACAGCAAGCAGTGGCACCGAGGTGCAGGCAGGGTCTGGCAGCAAGAGACTGCTGCAGTCCTGAAGGCAGAGCTGCAAGAGCTGGGGGAGGCACAGCCCCAGGGCAGTGGTGGTCTCCTCTGACTGCAGGGACAACCCACGCTCGTGGGTTGGGGGTTCTCCAGGCTTTTGGGGTGGCCTGAGCTGGGGTTTGCTGTCCAAGGGTGCTGCCTCAGCACTCAGGTTGCCAGGAGTGCTCCGTGGTGAGGTGTTGACTTCCAATCAGTGCAACACATTCAGCTGGCCGGTGCCGTGTGTTGCCCCATCACCACCTACAGCTACACACAGCAGGTAGGTACCAGACCTACCCAACAGTGACCTTGCTGCCAACCCTGGCCCCGAGCCCAGCTGGGACAAGAAGATTTAATGGATTAACTGTGCAGCACGAGGAGCCCAGCAGGGCTGCCTCGGTCACAGCCCTGCCAGGTCTGTTGCCCAGGGCCCACAGCTGCTGCTGCACAGCCAAATTCAGGGAAACAGGGCAATATGGGCATGGGTTCTGGCTGAGACAGCTGAGAGTTTGGGGTTTATTTCTGGCTTTCATCCCAAAAAGGTGGGGAGCCGAACTTGGCTGTACCCAGAGGGCTGAGCAACATTTGGGAGGGCAAAAAGCAGTGCTGGTGATGGAGGTGCCTGAGCAGGAGGGAGCAGACAGGACCCCCGTGCCACTGGGTGGGGGTGTCTGTAGCCCCATCACCACCACCTGTCCCCACAGGGCTCCCTCAAAGGGACCATGGCACCTGAGGCTGCTGCAGCCCAGCAAAGCCAGGAGCCCCCAAGGGTCAGGGGCTGGGGAGCAGAGGTGCAGCTGGGGGGCCTGCAGAGCCCCCAGGGAGCAAAGGCAGAGCTGGGGGGGCTGTGGGCCCCCAGGGAGTCCCAGCCTCTGGCCATGTCCACGGCCAGGACGGGCACTGTGGCTACAGGCACAAAGGGCACAGGTTGTGCCAAGATACACTTTATCAGATCACCCTTCCCTTTTCACTGGGCGGCACATTTGCTCCTATTGTCTCCTCCTACCCGGGTTCTTGTTACGAAATCTCTTTATCTGCATAAGGTTATTGTGCATGTCATTAAAAAAAAAGAAGTTATATTGATAAATGTCAAATCTATCCCCTGAGTTGGCTCAACAATAGCTAGTTCTACTCGATGAACTCACCTGGTTCTCTGAAAGACCCTATTCACTGTTTAATTGAATATTTGAATAATCTTTTCATTCCTGCAAGGAATAAAGAATGTTGTCCAAATAACATTGACTCACTTCATTTAGAGACACTGCAGCAGTTGCAAAGACTGTCCTGTGACAAAGCCTCCCATCACACATACAGATATGCCTGGGATTATTTCTATGCCCTCAAGTGTTCTTCCTATTCACAGCTCCTTTTGTTTGGGAGAAGCTGCTGATAAATTGCAAACGCTTAAGGGAATGTGGGCTATAAAAGCCTCTCTTCCTCCCCTCCCCAAGAGTAGCTGCTTCATGAATGTAAGTCATGAAATCGAATGATAGGTCAATCCATTAAGGCTCTATTAAGCCCTTCTGTAGAACAAAGCTAACCTGTGCCGTCCTCATAAATATTGCTATTTTGAGAAGCCCTAATTTTAATTAAATCTCTTTACCTGCTCAGGAGAGAAATCTATTTAGAACTCAAATGGCAGCTCTTCTGAGCAGGGCTTGGCTTTGACTGTGCTGTGGCAGAGTGGTAAATGTGGAAATTCTCTTGTTAAAGGCAATTACATCCTGCACATAATACACAGTCCCGTCCTCTACAGCTGAGCCTGCGAAGGGCAAATTACTCCAAGTGAGCTCTGCAACATGGAGAGAAAAAGTTGCATTTGGGGCAGAACGATGTATGGGAAAACCCAGCTATTGGATTCCACGCCCTCCCTGAAAGCCACTGCTCCAGGGGAGCCCTCGGGTTGGGCACTGCTCCTGCTCCCCTGGCAGTGCCAAGGGGGCCAGAGGGGACACAAGGCAGCACGATGGGCACCCGGCTCTGCTGGTCTGAACTTTCTGGCAGTGGCCGAGGAAGGTCCTGGCTCGGGGTACGAGCCCCCCCAGCTCCTTCATTTCCCAGCACGGGCACTGTTTGTGCCCCACCTTATCACTGTTCCAGCAGGGAATTATCGCATCTCGTTTCTCTGGATTTCAAAACAGCTCCAGAGGAAAGGAAAGCTGAGGGAGGAGATGCTGCAGGTGCAGAACGGGATGGCAGTGTGGCTCCCACCCCTGGTCCCCAGATAGGACCTCATGGATGGAGAAGGGCAAGCACAGACTAAGGCACTGGGGCAGGGGCAGGGATGGGCTCCGATAGGGACAAGGACGGAGATGGAAACAGCTCTGCCACAAGCTGGGCTCACCATCCCAGCACCAGCACTTGGATGCTGCAGGGACCCCAGCTTCCCCGGGGAAATGCCTGTTCCTGTCCGTGGGGCGGGTGGAATCAGCAGCCACGGAGGAGGTGTGGGAAGGGAGGCAGCTGCAGAGGCACAGGCATGAGCGGGAGTGCGGCAGCCACATGAACCCCTTGCAGGCCTCACACTGGGAGGGGAGATCTGCCCCCAAGGGGAGGGTGCCAGTACCTGTGGTGATGGTAGCTGGGCATCCTTGGGGTCCCTGTGGGGCTCAGCACCACCCACAGCTGCCCTGCCCTGCCCGGGGATGAGATCCCTCCGATGGGACCACACTGGGCACCCCTGCCTTGGGGGAAGCCTGTAGGGAACGGAGACACATCCCTGGCTGCAGTGTACGTGAAGATGCTCCCTGCAGGGTGGGAGCAGGGCAGGAGCAGGGCAGGAGCAGGGCAGGAGCAGAGCTGAGCCGCTGTGCCACCCCAGGGAGGTTTCCAGCTCCAACAACAGTGCCCGCAGCTCGGTGTTGTTTAGTCTGGGTGAGGTGGGAGCGTGTGAACCCACCGCCTGGGCTGGGCTGTAGGCTCTGGCTGAGCCTAATCAGGAGCAGAGGAGCCCCATCCAGCGCGGCGCTCGGGCCCTCTGACGCAAACGCCGGGAGATACGGCTGGGCCGGCCCGCTGCGCCTCTGTCAACACGCCTGTTTTGCCACAGCCATATCAGTGCTTGTTTCCCTGTCAGCCCGATGGGCAAGTGACCAAAACAGGCCCCACTCGGCCAAGGGGGTGGCAGTGCCCCTGCAGCTGGAGCGCAGCCCAGCCTGCGGCAGGAGACCCCTCAGACCCCTGGTGAGGGGGGAAAGGCAGGTCCCAGCCGTGGCTCCTCGTTAGGAGCCCCTTCATCACGCAGCAGGACCCTGGGCTGGGAGTGCTCCCTCAGCTGTGCTCCCACCCCCCAGACCCTGCACCCCAGCACGGCCATCACTCCTCAGAGCGAGCCCCTCGTCCCAGAGCCCCCCAGGCAGCGCTCACCGAGGCTGAAGAGGATGAGGAACTTGAGGCAGACAAATTCGTGCCGGTCCACCTGGAGCGAGTGCAGGTGCAGGACGAGCTCCTGCGCCCGCAGCACCAGCGTGTTCAGGATGGAGCCGGCCTGGGCTGCGATGGTCGACATGTCCACCTGCGAGGATGGGGATGGCATCAGCTTTGGCAGCCCCAGCCCCACATAACCTGCTGCAGGGAACCCCACACAGGGCAAGAGCTGGGAACCAGCTTGGAACCAGCCCTGAGTGCCCACTGAGAATTAGGGGTGTCGAAGAAAAGGCCAATGGGTGAAACGGGAACCTCATTTAAAACAGGATGGCCCTTCATAGGGTGCTGATGTTGTAGGCACCCCATCTCCAAAAGCCACCCCTAAGGGAAGGAAGGGGCCCCTTTCACATCCCACCACTGAGAGTACAGGTAGGGCTGTTGATCTTTCCACACAAAATAACTTTCTCCAGAACCAGGAGCTGTGTGGTGGGATGGAATGGGATGGGATGGGACGGGACGGGACGGGACGGGACGGGACGGGACGGGACGGGATGGGATGGGATGGGATGGGATGGGATGGGATGGGATGGGATGGGATGGGGTTGGCCACACTGGGCCAGAAGTAATCAAAAATTCATCCCATGTCCACATCCCGTGCCCCCACCCTCCAGAGCAGAGTCCCCTGGCCACTGCTCACCTCCTGGCCGGTGACCAGCAGCACGCTGTGCTCCTTGCCGTGCTGCAGCTGCCGGTAGACGTGGTCGAACACCAGCAGCTCACTCCAGCAGTTCTGCAGCAGCTTCATCTGGTCACCCACCTGAAAGGGAACAGGAGCAGCACTGTTGACACCCAGCACACTGCACTGCACAGCACCCACCCTGCACCTGGCACACAGCCCATGGCAGGGGGGGCCCTTGGATGAGCAGGGAGAGCTGGAGCTGCATCCCAGAAAGGAGGACCCTGAACGGGAGGAGAGGAGAGGGGCAGATGGCTGTGCAGAGTTGGCTTCAAAGCAGCTCAGTGTGCTTCAGTGGCACTTGCTGGCTCTTATCAGCACTGGTTTTCCCCCACCAGGCACAACCTCCCCGAACTGCACACAGATTTTAACAAAATGACTGCAGGAGGGATGTGCAGCGGCTGCACAAAGGGCTTGTGTGTCCAGGCAGTCCCTCTGGATACTTTTAAACGAAAGAAGACAGTGCCCATCCTCTCCTCCCCAGCGGGGATGGCGGGTCTGGGGGGGCATCGCTGTGCCCTGCAGCTGCCAACCCAGCCCTGCCCACGCACCAACACGCGTGGTCACGGGCACGCTCACACTGGTGCTGTGAGTACGTGCAGGCACAGGCCAGAGAACACCTGGGACTGCCCCTGTGAGAACTCGAGCCAGGACCAAGCTGGAAGGGTCCCCAGAGGTCTGCAGGGTGCCAGGGACTGCAGGCAGCACCAGTGACTGGCAGGATGAGCTGCCACAGCCAACGGTTACATTTGACAGAACCAAGAGCTCTGCCAGGCCCCCGTACCCAGAGTTGTGTCAGAACACGGGGCACACTCCTGTCCTGGCACGGGGAGCTCAGCTGCCTTCCCACCACCCCGCTGAGAACCACCGTGGGTCACCAGCTACATCCCCTCAGCACTGCTCTTCTCCAGACCCCAAATCCTTTCCACAGAGAGCTGAACTCCTGTCCTGCCTGGACCCCCCCACTCCTGCAGGGCTGGTGTAGGGAAAGGGCTGGGATTATGGAACTGTCTCCCTGCGGAGCAAATCCAGTGCCAGCAGCTGAGCTCTGCAGGGCCATTGTGCTCCCCCTTTAATAGAGGGAAGACAGATGCAGCATCACAGGGCTGGATAATGCCCTCGTTTTGCTGAAGAGGCTGCAATAAACCGGCGCTGGGAGATTGCAAAAGGAATAGAAGCCAGATGAGAAAGAGCTTTATGGTCTCAGAGCCTCCGAGCCGGCGCTCCCCGCGAGCCGCCGGGATTTGTTTCTCAAGTGCCGTGGGTGCTCAGAGCCCGTCCTGCAGCAGCGCGGGGAGGGAGATGGGGTGGGAAGGCAGAGGGGTGGCTGGGGCTGCAGCACCAGCTCCTACCAGGCACGAACCCACCTGCAAGGAGGGCAGGGGCACGGTGGGGCTGCCCCTGCCCCATCGCCCAGGGCAGGGAAGGAGCCGTGCTCCCTGGCCCAGCAGCGTGGGCTGCGAGGCTCCTGTTCAGCTGCTGAACAAAGACCTGGGGAAAAGCTCATTCTGCACCAAAACAGAAGGGGGATTTTCTGCATCCGTGGTGACCTCTGCCCCGAGGCTCGTGGCCCTGGCAGGGCGCTGGGGTCCCGGTGCACAGCTCTCTGCCAGCCCAGCTGCGCGCTCCCGGACCGTGCCGAGCGCCTCCGCTCCGGCTCAGCCGGGGCGTTGTTTTGGAAGCTCCTTCCTGTGCCTCATTCCTGAGTGAGATGAGCTCCAGAAGGGACAGACAGAAGGCTTTGCTTTGAAAAAAAGTTCTAAAAAAAATTTAGCTTTTCCAAAAGAAAGCACTTCAGCAATTTTGAAACCTTTTCTTCCTTTACAAATTGCTGATTGGCTCCTGCTGAACTCTGGGGGGGTTTCTGCTCCCTGCCTGCAGCCCCTCAGCAGCACATTTCACCCTGGGTGGCTGCTGCATGGCTGTTCCCTTGCCAGCACACCCCGGTGTGCCGTGGTGCTCCCTGGGAGTGTCGCAGTGCACCAGAGCCACATGGCCTTGGCGTGGGGTGATGTGCTTGGGAGCATGGCAGGGTGGGCTGGGGGCTCAGTGGGCCACTCAGGGCTGGGGGCCATAGCGAGGTGTCCCCATGCCCCGGGCTGGGTGGCAGTGGGCAGGGCCCATGGCCCCGCTCTGGCACTGTGGTTCTGCTGGAGGGGGCTCTGGCTGGGCTCACCTGGCTGCCCCCTCACTGGCCTGGCCTCCTGGGAGCAGAGGGCTGCTGATGGAGGGGCACTCCGAGGCAATCAATCCTCCCAGCCAGCACACACGCTCCCCGTTAAAGTTAAGGAAAGGATCTTCCTCTTCTGATGTCAAGGCTTTTCCACGGAGTGCTTTATCAAGGGCCTAATGCAAGCTGTCTTTGAGAGGCAATTTTTACCTTTTTTTTTGAAGCAAGCATTTAACCCATTCACAAAACATGCTGCAAACACCCCCCCCACCCATACTGGGAGAGCAATCCCCTGTCACTGGGGCTGCTGATGGGCTGTGACCTACAGAAAATGCAGTTCCCTGGGGGAAAGGGTCTGGGATGAAACCAGAGGGGAGGGAGAGTGTGCAGAGTCAGGGGTGATGCTGCCCAGGCAAGGGTTTCAGGACCTGCATGTGGGTGTAGTTTTAAACTCCTACAAGCCTCCCTGTGGGTTCAAAGGCGAGAAGTAAGAAAGCCCCTGGGAGTGTTGGGGCTCCCAAAACATTCCCAGGCCACCTGGGGGTAGTGCAGCCCCACTGTGCTCACTGCTCCCTGCACAGCTGGCTCAGGGCATCCCCCACCTTGGGTACCACTGCTGCCCTCCTGCACCTCTGTTAGCAAGCAGAGTGACCATCAGCAGTCCTGCTTTGACAGGAAGCCCTGAGTGGGTCCCAGGACATCAATCCCCAGGCACAGCCACAAGGAGTGCCCCTGACCTGCTCTCCAGGCCTCCACCCAGACCTCAGGTGCAGGATTTGTCTCACAGCCCTCACACAGGTGGAGGACACACGTCAGTGCCCCGAGCCACAGCCCCAGCAATTACTGGGTGTGAGCAGGACCCAACACCTCAGCTACCGAGAAGTGCGAAAGTGGATTTATGTCCACCAGCCACCTGCAATCAAAACCTCACACAAGTCCAAGGTGTTATGGTGAATTCATGTCCCCATCCCCCTGCCCAGATACCACCACGATGGGCAGCTTAAAGCGAGCACCAGCAGAAGCAGTGCAGCAAGACCAGCATCTCCTGTCCCTGCTGGCTCCCAGGCTGCTGTGGCCCAGGCTGCACGAGCACCAGGGCTCTGCAGGCAGGGCTGTGCCGGCCAGGACAACATGGGCAGGGGAAGCGTCACATTTCCCCCAGTGCATGGGATGCTAAACATTGCTGCAGCATTCACGACCAGAAGGAGACTTTAAATCTGCCAAAAATGCTCTGGCCATTGGCCAGGAGATGGGGTCAAGATGACCCACAGATGCGAACGGCAGAGAAGGAACTGACTGCAAAGAGGCTTCGTCGTGGCTCTGAGATGTCTGACAGGACCGAGGGAGAGCAGCGACAGACCCAGAGACCGCAGGGAGCCCTCTGTCCGTGGGAATGGTGCTGCCCTCAGCATCCCCATCACTGGTGCTTGCCCATGGCACGAAGGGGCAGAGGAGGGGTCAGCATCATCCCACCACCCTGTGGCTGTGCCATGCCCGTCTTGCAGCACAGGGACCCTCTGTACACCCAGCCCAGCCTGGCCTTCGGGCTGAAATCGTGGCAATTTGTTTAACATTCCTGGCTGTTCATCCCAATCTAAAGGTCACTGCAACCCTGTGTGCACAATATTGATATGTAGGTACGGCAGTGACACCTATATGAACCAGGCTGTGCAAGACGTGCATAAACCACTCCGAACCCAGACACAATGTGAGTGTGCAAGAGCACATACGTGTGTGCGTGCACACCTCTCTGTCTGTCTCTCCCCATACATACATAAAAAAATTACCTCTGAAAGGACAAAGTTGCCTGAGACTCACGACCCGACAAAATATATTTCACCCCCGGCCCATATTTTTCTTCCTGAAGAGAAGCTGCAAATCTTCCCTCAGTCCTGACACATCTCATCTAGACTCAGTTAAAGTTCGTATTTATGGGCGTCAGCGCTGACCTCTTCCACCTCCGCCCGCGCGGCCTCGCGCCGCGGCTGCCTGGCCGGCCCTCGATAAACAAGCGGGCCCCCAAATCCCCCTCTGCCGCACGGCGTTATTAGTCTTGCCTCCGAAGGCCAGCGCAGTCCGTAATTCTCCCGCTGGTGACACGAGATGAGCGCCGCGACATCAGTCTCCCGGCGGATTGGCATGGGGACCCTCGTTTGTCAGTGGCAGAC
>NW_020955568.1:1038222-1038402 GCF_003031625.1 Empidonax traillii | reverse complement strand
TGGGATGGGATGGGATGGGATGGGATGGGATGGGATGGGATGGGATGGGGTTGGCCACACTGGGCCAGAAGTAATCAAAAATTCACCCCATGTCCACAGGCAACCCCCACCCTCCGGAGCAGAGTCCCCTGGCCACTGCTCACCTCCTGGCCGGTGACCAGCAGCACGCTGTGCTCCTTG
>NW_020955568.1:1033879-1038058 GCF_003031625.1 Empidonax traillii | reverse complement strand
ATGGCAGGGGGGGGGCCCTTGGATGAGCAGGGAGAGCTGGAGCTGCATCCCAGAAAGGAGGACCCTGAACGGGAGGAGAGGAGAGGGGCAGATGGCTGTGCAGAGCTGGCTTCAAAGCAGCTCAGTGTGCTTCAGTGGCACTTGCTGGCTCTTATCAGCACTGGTTTTCCCCCACCAGGCACAACCTCCCCGAACTGCACACAGATTTTAACAAAATGACTGCAGGAGGGATGTGCAGCGGCTGCACAAAGGGCCTGTGTGTCCAGGCAGTCCCTCTGGATACTTTTAAACGAAAGAAGACAGTGCCCATCCTCTCCTCCCCAGCGGGGATGGCGGGTCTGGGGGGGCATCGCTGTGCCCTGCAGCTGCCAGCCCAGCCCTGCCCACGCACCAACACGCGTGGTCACGGGCACGCTCACACTGGTGCTGTGAGTACGTGCAGGCACAGGCCAGAGAACACCTGGGACTGCCCCTGTGAGAGCTCGAGCCAGGACCAAGCTGGAAGGGTCCCCAGAGGTCCTGCAGGGTGCCAGGGACTGCAGGCAGCACCAGTGACTGGCAGGATGAGCTGCCACAGCCAACGGTTACATTTGACAGAACCAAGAGCTCTGCCAGGCCCCCGTGCCCAGAGTCGTGTCAGAACACGGGGCACACTCCTGTCCTGGCACGGGGAGCTCAGCTGCCTTCCCACCACCCCGCTGAGAACCACTGTGGGTCACCAGCTACATCCCCTCAGCACTGCTCTTCTCCAGACCCCAAATCCTTTCCACAGAGAGCTGAACTCCTGTCCTGCCTGGACCCCCCCACTCCTGCGGGGCTGGTGTAGGGAAAGGGCTGGGATTATGGAACTGTCTCCCTGCGGAGCAAATCCAGTGCCAGCAGCTGAGCTCTGCAGGGCCATTGTGCTCCCCCTTTAATAGAGGGAAGACAGATGCAGCATCACAGGGCTGGATAATGCCCTCGTTTTGCTGAAGAGGCTGCAATAAACCGGCGCTGGGAGATTGCAAAAGGAATAGAAGCCAGATGAGAAAGAGCTTTATGGTCTCAGAGCCTCCGAGCCGGCGCTCCCCGCGAGCCGCCGGGATTTGTTTCTCAAGTGCCGTGGGTGCTCAGAGCCCGTCCTGCAGCAGCGCGGGGAGGGAGATGGGGTGGGAAGGCAGAGGGGTGGCTGGGGCTGCAGCACCAGCTCCTGCCAGGCACGAACCCACCTGCAAGGAGGGCAGGGGCACGGTGGGGCTGCCCCTGCCCCATCGCCCAGGGCAGGGAAGGAGCCGTGCTCCCTGGCCCAGCAGCGTGGGCTGCGAGGCTCCTGTTCAGCTGCTGAACAAAGACCTGGGGAAAAGCTCATTCTGCACCAAAACAGAAGGGGGATTTTCTGCATCCGTGGTGACCTCTGCCCCGAGGCTCGTGGCCCTGGCAGGGCGCTGGGGTCCCGGTGCACAGCTCTCTGCCAGCCCAGCTGCGCGCTCCCAAACCGTGCCGAGCGCCTCCGCTCCGGCTCAGCCGGGGCGTTGTTTTGGAAGCTCCTTCCTGTGCCTCATTCCTGAGCGAGATGAGCTCCAGAAGGGACAGACAGAAGGCTTTGCTTTGAAAAAAAGTTCTAAAAAAAATTTAGCTTTTCCAAAAGAAAGCACTTCAGCAATTTTGAAACCTTTTCTTCCTTTACAAATTGCTGATCGGCTCCTGCTGAACTCTGGGGGGGTTTCTGCTCCCTGCCTGCAGCCCCTCAGCAGCACATTTCACCCTGGGTGGTTGCTGCATGGCTGTTCCCTTGCCAGCACACCCCGGTGTGCCGTGGTGCTCCCTGGGAGTGTCGCAGTGCACCAGAGCCACATGGCCTTGGCGTGGGGTGATGTGCTTGGGAGCATGGCAGGGTGGGCTGGGGGCTCGGTGGGCCACTCAGGGCTGGGGGCCATAGCGAGGTGTCCCCATGCCCCGGGCTGGGTGGCAGTGGGCAGGGCCCATGGCCCCGCTCTGGCACTGTGGTTCTGCTGGGGGGGGCTCTGACTGGGCTCACCTGGCTGCCCCCTCACTGGCCTGGCCTCCAGGGAGCAGAGGGCTGCTGATGGAGGGGCACTCCGAGGCAATCAATCCTCCCAGCCAGCACACACGCTCCCCGTTAAAGTTAAGGAAAGGATCTTCCTCTTCTGATGTCAAGGCTTTTCCACGGAGTGCTTTATCAAGGGCCTAATGCAAGCTGTCTTTGAGAGGCAATTTTTACCATTTTTTTTGAAGCAAGCATTTAACCCATTCACAAAACATGCTGCAAACACCCCCCCCACCCATACTGGGAGAGCAATCCCCTGTCACTGGGGCTGCTGATGGGCTGTGACCTACAGAAAATGCAATTCCCTGGGGGAAAGGGTCTGGGATGAAACCAGAGGGGAGGGAGAGTGTGCAGAGTCAGGGGTGATGCTGCCCAGGCAAGGGTTTCAGGACCTGCATGTGGGTGTAGTTTTAAACTCCTACAAGCCTCCCTGTGGGTTCAAAGGTGAGAAGTGAGAAAGCCCCTGGGAGTGTTGGGGCTCCCAAAACATTCCCAGGCCACCTGGGGATAGTGCAGCCCCACCGTGCTCACTGCTCCCTGCACAGCTGGCTCAGGGCATCCCCCACCTTGGGTACCACTGCTGCCCTCCTGCACCTCTGTTAGCAAGCAGAGTGACCATCAGCAGTCCTGCTTTGACAGGAAGCCCTGAGTGGGTCCCAGGACATCAATCCCCAGGCACGGCCACAAGGAGTGCCCCTGACCTGCTCTCCAGGCCTCCACCCAGACCTCAGGTGCAGGATTTGTCTCACAGCCCTCACACAGGTGGAGGACACACGTCAGTGCCCCGAGCCACAGCCCCAGCAATTACTGGGTGTGAGCAGGACCCAACACCTCAGCTACCGAGAAGTGCGAAAGTGGATTTATGTCCACCAGCCACCTGCAATCAAAACCTCACACAAGTCCAAGGTGTTATGGTGAATTCATGTCCCCATCCCCCTGCCCAGATACCACCACGATGGGCAGCTTAAAGCGAACACCAGCAGAAGCAGTGCAGCAAGACCAGCATCTCCTGTCCCTGCTGGCTCCCAGGCTGCTGTGGCCCAGGCTGCACGAGCACCAGGGCTCTGCAGGCAGGGCTGTGCCGGCCAGGACAACATGGGCAGGGGAAGCGTCACATTTCCCCCAGTGCATGGGATGCTAAACATTGCAGCAGCATTCACGACCAGAAGGAGACTTTAAATCTGCCAAAAATGCTCTGGCCATTGGCCAGGAGATGGGGTCAAGATGACCCACAGATGCGAACGGCAGAGAAGGAACTGACTGCAAAGAGGCTTCGTCGTGGCTCTGAGATGTCTGACAGGACCGAGGGAGAGCAGCGACAGACCCAGCGACCGCAGGGAGCCCTCTGTCCGTGGGAATGGTGCTGCCCTCAGCATCCCCATCACTGGTGCTTGCCCATGGCACGAAGGGGCAGAGGAGGGGTCAGCATCATCCCACCACCCTGTGGCTGTGCCGTGCCCCTCTTGCAGCACAGGGACCCTCTGCACACCCAGCCCAGCCTGGCCTTCGGGCTGAAACCGTGGCAATTTGTTTAACATTCCTGGCTGTTCATCCCAATCTAAAGGTCACTGCAACCCTGTGTGCACAATATTGATATGTAGGTACGGCAGTGACACCTATATAAACCAGGCTGTGCAAGACGTGCATAAACCACTCCGAACCCAGACACAATGTGAGTGTGCAAGAGCACATACGTGTGTGCGTGCACACCTCTCCGTCTGTCTCTCCCCATACATACATAAAAAAATTACCTCTGAAAGGACAAAGTTGCCTGAGACTCACGACCCGACAAAATATATTTCACCCCCGGCCCATATTTTTCTTCCTGAAGAGAAGCTGCAAATCTTCCCTCAGTCCTGACACATCTCATCTAGACTCAGTTAAAGTTCGTATTTATGGGCGTCAGCGCTGACCTCTTCCACCTCCGCCCGCGCGGCCTCGCACCGCGGCTGCCTGGCCGGCCCTCGATAAACAAGCGGGCCCCCAAATCCCCCTCTGCCGCACGGCGTTATTAGTCTTGCCTCCGAAGGCCAGCGCAGTCCGTAATTCTCCCGCTGGTGACACGAGATGAGCGCCGCGACATCAGTCTCCCGGCGGATTGGCATGGGGACCCTCGTTTGTCAGTGGCAGAC
>NW_020955568.1:1001804-1033656 GCF_003031625.1 Empidonax traillii | reverse complement strand
CGCCGCGGCTGCCTGGCCGGCCCTCGATAAACAAGCGGGCCCCCAAATCCCCCTCTGCCGCACGGCGTTATTAGTCTTGCCTCCGAAGGCCAGCGCAGTCCGTAATTCTCCCGCTGGTGACACGAGATGAGCGCCGCGACATCAGTCTCCCGGCGGATTGGCATGGGGACCCTCGTTTGTCAGTGGCAGACTGACAGAATTACTGGCCCTTAAATGAAACGATATATCTGGGAAGTTAAATCTGTTTTCAATCTGACTGCCCCGCGCCTGCGGGCGGACGTGGCGTGTGAGCCGATGTCAAGAGGCCATTAGCCCATGGCCCCCCTCCTCCCCTGGGCACGGCTCCCCAGCGTCTCCCAGCCCAGCCACCCCCTCAGGAGGAGAGGGCAAAGCACCCGGTCTACCCCTCACCAGACTGCTGGGCCAGGAATGAGAGTGGGAACAAGACTGGTCAACTCCAGGGAAACCTGCTCTCCTTCTCCCTGGGCAGGGACCAAAGGCTCATCCTTGCCAGAAGTGAGCCAGCAGGTCCCCATGTCCCTGAAGGTTTTCTCCTTCCTCTCCAGGCCCCCTCTGAGGCTCTGGGGAGAAGCCAGCTATCTGCAGACAGCTAGGAGGGCTCAGGCAGGGTTGGCGTGAGGGGGTCATCTGCCTGCACGCCCCTTCTCACCTGTCTGCACCCCCTCTGTGTGTGATGTGAGCCCTGCACGGTGCCCTGCAGCAATATCCCAGCACAGTGCCCTTCCAGCCTCGATCCCCACACTGGCCTGGGCCAACAGCCCATCCCTGATGGGGCTGGGCACCCTCACTTTCAGACAGACCTTCCTAGGGGATGGAGAGGGCTGCTGGCATCCCTGCTCCTGGAGCCCTGAGCACCCAACAGGGACTGCCTGCACCAGTGGCCATCGATCTCGAAGGTTGCCGTGTCCCCCAGTGCTGGCTTTAGGGACAGCCAATACACCCTGCGCTAGCTGGAGTTCATTTACCGCCCCAGCAGCCATCTGCTTGTGTGCTGGGCAGCAGCAGGAATGAGGATTCAAGATCTCAAACCTGCTCCTTCCCACCAGCTGCTCTCACCATGGCCAGGGAGAAGCCATCGCCCTGCACTGGGGAGTTTGCACCATGCTGGGGGGGCAGGGGGCAGCCCCAGCACCATCCTGGGGCACCTGGGCACCTCCGCTCTGTGCTGGGGCTTGGACCTGCCCCGCTGTGCCTCAGAGTCAGCGCAGGGGAGGGAGCCAAGGACGGCGACACCGCGTTCCCCCGCTGGAGCCAGAGGGGGGTGAGGTGTCCTGAAGTCCCTGGCCCTGCAAAATGCTGGGAATGCACTCTACAGTCACCATGTGGATGAAGGCAAAGGGCACAAGCCCCTGAGATGGCAGAGATGGACGTGGATCCCAGCGGAGCTCCTATCCCTGAGCACTGAACCCCATGTCCTGGGCATGGCAGGGGACATGACCTGCTTCTGGAAGGACACAGCTGCCTCTGCCCAGGTGAGATCTCTGGCACTGCATCCTCCCCAGAGCCCCATGGCAGGAGGAGCACCCACCAACAAGGATTCACATAGAAACAGCCTATTTTGGTGGCACAATCAGGCTAACAATGGAGTTACAAGGCTACACAGCAATACAGCCGGGAACTGAATTTACACTGTTTACAATATCTCCTGGAAAACAACAACCACCCTGTTCCCAAAATCCAGGCTGGACACTGATATGATTGAAACAAGCCTGACCCACCCCCACAATGCCGTTTCCTGACACTGTTCTGGCAGCTGGGGGCTATTTTGAGCTGCGAGGCTTGGCCACGCTCAGCCCCATGGTGCCCATGGCACCATGGCACAGGGAAGAGCCTGGTCCTGTCCCACAGTACCATCCCCATAGCCCAGGGGAAGAAGGTGATTTTGGCCAGCCAGGTCGCTCAGCCTCACTCTGAAAGCACTGGAAGGCACCCATGTCTCTCAGATGCCCCGGGATGGGACTCTCTGGATTTTGGCCATGACACAAATTTTCTTTCCCGTTTTTGCACCGGTTTGGGAACTGAGGTCAGTGCAGAGCATGAATGGAAAATGTCTGAAAGCCTGGCAAGGTGTGCAGGATGGCAGGGGCTGCCCCAGCCCTGCTCAGCTGGGCCCAGTAAATGTTCAGGGGCATTTGCTAGGGGGATGTCCCGGTGGGATGGGGCACAGCTGCATGTCCCCCAGCCGGCCACACTCGTGGGCTGCTGGCAGCAGACACGGTTCTGGAGTGGGCCTGGTGCTGTCCCCCACCCCAGCCAGCCCTGCCCCGGCTGCCTGGCGCTAATAGAACCCACCTGACCACATCGATTTTCCTCCTAAAGGCGGAGGAGAGAATTGTCTCAACTATAATTCCTCAACGTTACATTTTTCAATTATATCTTGAGCTTGACACCGCAGTCACTCTGCCGGCGATTGCCTCCACACCTGCCCCTGCCTTGATGAATCTGAAATCATTAGCCCCACATGGCAGTGGGAATCTCTCCGGCACCGCAGCTGGGCCCCCGTGCCTCCAGCCCCCCAGTGCAGGGAGCTGGGAGCGGGACAGGGATGTGCCAGCAGATCTGCTGTGACAGCACCAGGCTTGTGCCCACGAGTGCTGCCCTGCCCTCACAGCACCTCCACCTCAGCCCTGCCCACAGCAGCACCCCTTCCTCACGGCATGGCAGCCTCCCATCGCCCGCCCAGAGCAGCATCCCTCCCCGCTGCCGGGCTCCTACCTCCAGCTCCTTGAAGAAGATGCAGCTCCGTGCCCACTCCACGATGGAGAAGAGGGTCTGGTCAGCCATCTTGCACATGAGGCCGAAGGTGCTGAGCTTCTCGTGCCGGCCCTTGCCCTGCTCTTGCTGCAGGCAGGCCAGTATCCGTGCCTTCACCTGGGCCTCGTCGGGCTCCAGCTGCAGCAGCTTCAGGATGACCTCGGGGATGTCGGGGGGAGAGCTGCTGGGGTAGGTCTCTGGGTACACGTAGGCGGGCACAGACTCGTGCACGTTTGTGTAGTGGTCGGGGTACTCGGACTTGATGGTGCGGTTGGGGAAGGAGGGGTAGTGGTATCCGGGGAGCGGCGCGTGGCCGGGCACAGTCATTCCCAGGGAGGGGGTCCCGTAGGGGCTGCGCTCGTAGTCGACGGGCGTCAGGGCGGCGGGGTTGGGCGGCAGGGTCTTGGACATGGCGTGGATGCTGTGGATGGTGGAGGACAGGCTGTAGTCGCTCTGCACCGGGGACATGATCTGAGGCACCGTCTCCAGCTTGAAGCCGTTGGCGCGGATCAGAGCTTTCTTCTGCTGCTTTAAGGCACGGTCCCGCTTGTACATGGGGCCAAACTTGTTCCTCCCTCCCCGCATCCGGTCTGCACGGACAGCTGGGGACAGAGAGAGGGCAGAGGCTGCAGAGAACCCTCACAGAGGAAGATCAGGGCTTCCACACAGCACAGAGGAAAAGGGGGGGTGGGGAGACACACGGCTTGATGGTAAAAAGGGTTTTTGGGGCACCAGGAAGACCTTCCCATAAAGTGGACAGCAGGTTGTGCCACTCAGCCCAGCCAATGTCACTCTCAGAGCCTCTAGAAATTGCAGGAAAGGAGGAGACATTTGGCTTTAACTATAAAACAAGCTGAGGGATAAAGCAGCTTCCATCCCCCATGGATTGAGAGGACAGCCCTTGAAGCCTGAGTAGATGAGGGGGCATGACATCCACTTTCATTTTAACATTTTAACCAGCCCCAGGAGTTCCTTGTTTCTGCAGAGCCTGGGACCCCACAGCCCCCTCAGGACTCTGGTTCCCTGCATTCCAGCTGCATGTGCTGCGTTTCTGCAAATCTCCCTCTTTCTCGAGCAGCACGGACAGCAGGGCCCAGTGGGTTGCACTTCACCCCAACCTCGGGCAGGAGGCTGCCAGACCTGCAGGTACAGCCTTGCCAAGGGGTTCTGCTGGAGCATCCTCCTGGCACAGTCACTCCAACAGCCCATCATCACAGTGTCCCAGCTGCAGCAAAGCAGACCTTCCCATTTAGCACCAAAAGGAACCCAAGAACATGTCAATAAGCAAGGGAGCAGGTGCTTCTCTGCAGCAGGAGCCCGTCCCTCTGCACTGCCTTGCTGTGCTCCCAGGGACTGCTGCCCTGACATACCCCTTGGAAGAGCCTCAGATCGCTGGAAGCCAGGAGCTGGGAGCTGGGAACTGGGAACCGGGAACTGGGAGCTGGGAACTGGGAGTTGGGAGCTGGGAACTGGGAGCTGGGAACTGGGAGCCAGGAGTTGGGAGCTGGGAGCTGGACGGCAGCGCAGAGGGACAGAGGAGTGAGCCAGTGAGAGCAGCTTGCAGGCTGAGCACCAAAGGCAAAAAACCCTCTGCTAGTTCGTGTTCCTACTGACAGCCAGTGGGGCTTGCTTTGTGTGTCCTCTGTTACCTCTGCCTCTCTTTCGCCTGCTTATCCTGGGGCGCGCAGCCAGCCCCCCCGGAGAGCCAGAGCACCTCCCCAGTGCTCCCCAGGCAGGCTGGAAAGGCGGCAGTGTGGTCGGGAGCAGCAGCATTTCCAGGATGAGCAGGAATGTGCTCCCAGGAGAGCCGCCCTGGCTTCCTCCCTCATTCTTTATTCATGAAAACAGCATCTCGCTGGGAGTGGGCAGCCAGCGGCAGCCTCTGAAGCGAGGGGTGCTGTGGCCCCTGCCCCTGAGAGCCTCCCCACATCCTCTGGGCAGCAGAGAGCTGCCCCAGGACAGTGCCAGACTGAGGGGTACAAGGGAGGTGCCACAATCAGCACTGTGCATATCCAAGCTAGGGTCTCCTGTGGGCAGGCACAGCTGGCAGCTCGAGCTGGCATGGACAGGCCTGGCAGCCCCAGCCACACATCCCAGAGCCAGAGCACACCGAAAGCCCAAACCTCACACCCACTCGAAGTGATGTGTACCCACCACTGCTTGAGGTCAGGCCCAGCAACGCCCAGGGTTTGCATCCCACAGGGACTCCCATGGCCCTGGGCAAGGCTGCACAGGCAGAGACCCCCCTGGTGCTGCCTGAACCCCCCAAACAGCAAGTTTGTCAGTCCAGTCTCACAAACCCTCTGCAGGCAACCACATACACCTCCTGCCCTCTCACAGCAAGAACACAAAGGGAGAAGGGGCCTTTTAATTCCCTCCTGCTCTGCTTTTCCTGCCATTTGTGCCACACTAGGGATCAGGAACAACTTGCCATTTGCAGTGTCCCAGCTGGCAGCTATGAAGGAAATGATGTGCCCCGACCTCCAGAGCAAGGGGCCTGAGTGGAGCCAGCCCAGGAAGAGTCTTCACCCACAGCAACCCCCCTCCAAAAACCCTCTCCAGGTGACCCCCAAGCCACACACCCACATGGCAGCAGGAGGGGTCTTCAGCCCCCACTTCCCGCTCCCACTGCCTCTCCTGCCCTTGCCCCCGTGCAGACCTGGGTTGGGGCAGGCTGCTGGCCAGGCTCTGCCTCCCCTTGCCCAGGCAGGGGCATGGGGGTGCGCAGGGTAGTGCCAGGGGACTGGCCAGGGCTGTGGCAGACTTGGGCCAGGGCTGTGCTGCTCCTGCGCTGGGCTTCCCTACAGCCTCCCTTCAGGCACTTTGAGGGATACCTGTGTCAACACTGCCCCCAAAATCGAGCACCTCGAGTTTGCTCTTGTCCTGTGGAGCTGGAGACTCACCTCCAAAGCATCACCTCAGATGCCTTGCCCAAAAATACTGGGAGCTGAGGAGAAGTGATCTCTGTTTTTTACCACAAAAGAGATGGCTCCATAGGAATATCACCCTCCGCTGGGTGATCCCCTTGGCAGCCCGGCTCAGCTAAGGGGCCAACAGCAAGAAAATAAACAAGAAAAGGTTGTTTGGCACAGCCTCGGGGCCAAAGGACCTCCACAGTGAGCAAGACAAAAAGTACTGGAAAGGGATAAAAAGCCATGCCTGTCTCCTTCGGGCACCCCGAGAGCTGCCCCTGCCCACTGTCCCAGGGCCCCCAGTCCCTGCTCAACGCTCAAATTCCCCTCGATCAAAGCTGCCAGAGCATGCACAGCGTGCTTTAGGTCACCAGTAACTCCAGCCCAGGGAGGAGAGTGAAACTGGGATCTGTTTTGGAAGCCAGCCCACGCCGGGAGTTAGCAGGGGCTGATTTTGCAGCTCGATGTTGTGTCTTACTCCTGCTCGGCTGCTCGCAGGCTCCCATCCTGCTCCCGGAGAGAGAACACGGAGGACTTTCGATAAACCGCGCTGTGCCCCGCGCGGCGAGCCGGGCCAGGAGGCACCGAGCCCGGCCTGGAGGGACTGAGCCCGGCCAGGAGAGGGACTGAGCCCGGCCAGGAGGGACTGAGCCCGGCCTGGAGGGACTGAGCCCGACCGGAGAGGGACTGAGCCCCGCCGGAGAGGGACTGAGCCCAGTTCCCCCCGCTGCAAAACACAAACGATTTCAGGGGCGAAGAGGTTGGGGGGCGGCTGACTCTGGGGTGGGGGGGGGCCCTTCTGCCTCTGCTTTTGTTCTGCCATCCCGTGCGAAAGACCTGTCCCCCAAATATATTTGGGGAATGTTGCAGAAATCACAACACGCGACTCGTGGCTGTCGGGGCCCGACTCTGATGCCGGGATCGACTGCGCCGACAGGAGAGAGGAGGCGGCTGTGGGGATGGAATTGCCCCCTCGAGGGTCAGAAATCCGTTATATTAAATGTCATCGAGAGGAAAAATACAATTCGTGGTGAGTCTGCGGCAGTTTTATTGCGAACCCCATCATTTTTAACGTTTTCCTTAAGTCTCGGCTTCTGGAATTATGTGCTTAAGGAAAACAATAATTTATTTGCTATTTCCCAACCTTTCTGCCAGCAAAAAAAAATCCTGGAAAGTTGAAGCCGTGGCAGCCAAAACCCCAGGGAAAAAAAAAAAACAAAACGAAACAAAACGAAACAAGGAAAAACAGGAGGCTACTCGAAAAAATGAATATTTTCTTAACTTTGGAAGGAAAAACGGAATCGAAGCGGCGAAGGGAATGACCAGTCCGGGGAGGTGGAGGCAGCGGGGACAGCGCGATCAGTCCCGGGAACCGCACAGCCCCTCACAGCCCCTCACAGCCCCTCACAGCCCCTCACAGTCCCCGCGCAGTCCCCGCACAGTCCCCGCACAGCTCCCGGCCCCGCCGTGCCCGCCCGTCCATACCTTCCAGGCGCATCCCCACGGTGAGGCACTTCTGGAAGCGGCAGTAGGGGCAGCGCTTGCGCTGGGTCTTGTCGATCTTGCAGCTCTGGCTCTCGGTGCAGGTGTAGTGCTTGTTGTTCTGCACCGTGCGCTTGAAGAAGCCCTGCGGCGGCGGACGGCGGCGTTGCGGGGGACACCGGCACCGGCATCCTGGCACCAGCGCCCCGTCCCCTCCACCCGCCTCCGACGGAGGGTCCCGCCGTCCCCGCCGCTGTCGGGGCTCCCGTCGCGGCCGCGCTCCCGTCCCGGGGAGCGAATCCGCCGCTAACGAAAACGGGCGAGAGCGGCCCCGCGGCCGGTCCCGCTGCCCCGGCCCCTGCAGAGCCCCCTCCCCGCTCCCTACAGAGCCCCGGCCCCCTTTCCTCCGTGCAGCTCTTCCCGCACAGCCCCGGCACCGCAAGGCGCCGGTCCCGCACAGCCCCGGCCCTGCTTCCCTGGTCCCGCATTCTCGGCCCCGCACAGCTCCAGCTCCGCACAGCCCCAGCCACGTTTCCCCGGCCCCGCACAGCCCCGGCCCCGCAGCCCCGACCCCGCACGCCCCAGCCGATCCTACCTTGCAGCTCTCGCAGGTGAGCAGCCCGTAGTGGTACCCGGAGACCTTGTCCCCGCAGACCGGACAGAGCTCGTCCAGGTCCTCATCATAGGAATAGTCCATCCCCTCCAGCGGCCCTGCTGCGGGACGAGCCGCGGTCAGCGGGACGGCACGGGACGGGGAAGGGGACGGGCGGCGGCCCCAGCCCCGGCACTGGGTGCGGAGCAGGAGCGGGCGCGGCAGAGACCGAGCGGCAGGTGCGGGAGCCGGAGCTCTTTATAGCGCCTGGAAGAGCATCTCCATGTTGGTGCGGGCTCACGGCCAGCCCCCCGGGGCTGGGGAACCTCCTCTGGGAGAGCGGGCGGCTCGATGCGGCGGGGACGGGGCGGGGGCGGAGGGACCCGCAGGCCCGGGGACCGGGGACTCGGCGGCTGGGCTGGGGAGCAGCTCGGCCAGGCCTCGGCAGCACCGGGGATCCCCCCAGGGACTCCCTCGGGGACGGGCAGGGGGTACCGCTCTGCAGGAGGAGGCGAGAGACCCCTTTTGCTCCCCTGCATCATCTGTGGGGAACAACGAGCCTCCCAACCTCCCTGGGTATCCGTCCTGAGAGTGGCACGATCCACTGGGAACCAGGAGTCCCGGGGCTGGAACACAATTAACTGTGTCTGAGCACGAGCCTGCTCTGCTCGGTGCACATCCCCGGACCTCTGGCTTTGCCAGAACTCCCCGTTACCCCACACCAGCTGGCCCTGCCAGCCCAGGGAGGGCCGCGTGGGGAGGACCAGGATGTGCAGCGGCTCCTGACACCTCCTCTGGGGCCACCACTAAGGAGGTGACAGTTCAGACCAAGCACCAGCCACCCCACCTGGAGCACCCACTGCTAACAGTGTCCTGGTCTGCCAGTCAGACAGCAGGGATCAATTCAACGCTCAGGGATTTGTAACAAAATGTTCCATGACGGCTGCAGACCGGCACAGCAGCACCCGGCTATGGGCACGTCCTGTTTGTCAGGATGCTCCCAGGCCACATGCCACGACCCAGGCACTTGGCTGTGGGGAGCTCGAGGCACTGGAGCAGAGCCTGTCCCACAGGAGGCTGCTGCCGGCACAGCCCTAGGGCAGTGGCACAGGAGGGCACTGGGCTGTGGGTGTCTGGAGCTCTGGACGAACGAGGGCTGTGCCACCGGCAGTGCCCTGCGAAGGGGAGCCATGGCTGATGGCCCCACACGGCTGATCTCGCACAGCTTGTCCTGCAGGACTCATCCCACTCCTCTCATCCTGCCTGGCTCACCCCACCCGCTTGCCCCACACATCAGCTGCCGCCCGCGGGTGCGGCGAGTAGGAAGCAGCACTGGCAGGGAGAGCGGCAAACAGGAAACGGGCCCGGTGCAGCATCGGGCCAGAGCCCTCAGGAATGGAGCCTGGGCTAAGAATAGGAGCAGAGCAGCCCACGGTTCGGGTCAGCCGCCATACGGCCGGGAAGGAGCACTCCCACCACCAGCAGAGCCCCTTGGCCATGGCCCCCTCATTCGCCACGAGCTCCCAGGGAAGCTGCTGGGCAGCCGTGGAGCTGGGCCTGCCATCTGGGAAGAGAAACCCAGGAGGGGCTGTGGGCTGGGAGAAGAACCGAGCAAACGCTGCGAGGAACAAAAGCAACTGGGAGGCAAAGGCTCTGATCCCTACCAGCGTGGGCTGGGGAGGGACGTGGGCTCAGCCGGCATCAAGGGTCGAGGGGTCCTGGACGCCTCCCACGCCTGCTCCAGGGTGTGGGGGCTGCCTGCGCTCCCATGGGCAACACCCAATCCTTGAGTGGCCGGAGACCCCCAGCACCGCTGGCTGCGCTCCTCCTCAGCAGCCAGCTCTGTCATTTCTGGGCAGCAGGGTGGTCGAGGGGCCAAGGCGACGGTGAGGCCTCGCCCTGCTGCCCACGGGCTGCAGAGCCGCCATCCCCACGCCCGCTGGCGGGGAAGGGGAGGGAAGCGAAGGCCCAAACTCAGCTCTGGTTTCCGCGCCAAGCCCTATCGTGTCCCCAGCCCCGGCCTTGGCCGCCACCGTGCCGGGGAATGGCGGCAGCGGCTGGGAGAAGGGTGGGATGGGTGACCGTGGATCCCCCCACGGGGTCGTACTCACCGCGAGGCGGCTGCACGGCTGCTGCGTGTGGGGCCGGCGGGCGGGAGAGCCTCTCTCAGCCACCGCCCAGGAGCTGCGACCCGAGGAGCCTCCACGGGGTGTGGGCACCGCTGCCCTGTCCACAGCAGGCTGGGGGATTTATGGGACCTGTGTCCGCTGGAAGGTGTCGGGGCTCTGGCTGTGCACACGCCGCCCCGAGCAGGACACCGGCCAATCTCCTCCCCATGGGGGCCAGGCTCAGATGGGATGGACCCACTTTGGTGCCTTATTGGCTTCTGTGGCCACGTGACCACGCTGAAAAACATCATAATTAAGCTACAGAACGCTGCCCATAAACCAGCATTAGAAAGTGACAGTGGAGATTAGTGGGACCCTCGCAGCAGATAACACGGCCCGGGAGGGAGACCCTGAGGGGAGCGGGGGGCACTGGTGGGCGGCAAGGAGTTCACCAGCACCCACGGCCACCCTGATTTACGGCCCAGAGCGGGAGGGAGGGCACCAAGGGCATGGGGCAGGACACTTCTGGGAGAAACGTGAGCCCACTTCACCCATCCAGGACTGGGACACAGCCCGGCCTCCTTGGCCAGGGGAGGTCTCCTCTGCAGGGGAGGGTGGGAGGAGGCTCCTCCACACTCAGGGCCCCACTCCTGGCTCCCCAGGGCTCACTTGTGCCTGTGGCCAGCAGCTCTGCTCGTGCCAGAACAGCACTGGCAGAAAGGCAGTGCCCCTGGGCCTAGGCAGCCAAGCTCTGTCTGTGTTTGCCACATCTGATTCCCCAAGTTCCTTCACTGGGCACGGTCCCACCCATGAGCACTGTGCCAGCTGCAGGGTTTGGGTCCCAGCCACCCCATGAAACATGGGAATGGCAATGCTGGGATGGGAGGCTGCGTAAGAGACCCCCCCATCCCACCAGGGCAGGGATCTGCCCCCACTGCTGGCCCTGCATTCCAGCCATCCATCACCACAGCATCTTCCCACGTTTGTGCAGTGTCCACTCTCTGCTTCATCCCAGTGACGACAGTCCCAAGAAGGAGTGTCTGCCCTGGCCTCGAGCCCCACACCAGCACAGCGAGGGCTGTGCCATGGCTCTGCTCTGGCCAGGTGGCTGCTGGCAACCCGGGCAGCACAGCAGGGCCCACAGTCCTGGGCTCAGGGGTCAGCGAAAGGCTCGTCCCCTCCCTCGATCAGCGCAGCCCTGACGTGGCGTGGCAGTGACGTGCCCTGCAGTGCACCCACCCCGAGTGGGGGGAGCAGAGAGCCCCTGGTGCCGCAGGGAGAGGAGCAGGAGAACGGGCTGCACAGCCCTGCTTGTTTTTTCCTTGCTTTGCAGCTGAAGAGAGGAGAAAAACTAATGAAAACAGTGCTCTGGAAGAAGCACCAGGCCCGGAGCGGCTTCCGCCCTGATCCCCAGCAATTATCAGCCACATGCCAGATGTTTCGACGCGATGCCAATGTCAGAGAAAATAAATCTGTGGCAGGTTCAAGGTCCCTGCCGGGCCGGCACGCAGCAGCTCGCGGCTCAGCGCCGCGCGAGGCGGGACGGGGCTTCCTCCTGCCAGGCATTGTTCCCCCGGGAAGCCCCGGCCTCACACCGGCCACTTGCTATTTTTGCAGCAAGGTGCTTTCGGGGGTAAATACGTCCCTGCCGGCCTTGGGCACTTTCCTCTGCGCTGGCCCTGGCCAAGGCTGTGGCCCAGCTCCTGCAGCGGGCGCGTGGCCACGGTCAGGGCCAGCGCATGGGCCGTGGTGCAGCCCGGCGGGTCCCGGATGGTGGCGCGAGGGTGGATTTGGGAAGGCTGTGCTGCAGCAGCCGCACAGGCACTGGGTAGAGCCGGCTCCTGGCAGCCTCCAGGGTCTCGGGGGTCAGGGAGAAGGAGCAGACGGGTGACATTTTAGGGACCATATCACTCAGGAGGGATGGATGAGGTGGTTTGTGGCTCCCAGACACACAGAACGTGCTGGGGAGGAGACATTCAGGGCTGGGGATAGGCCCCAAAGTTGCTGCCCAGTCACAGTGTTGTCACAGCCAAGGGAGTAGCACGGCCTCTGTCTTGTGCTGCCGACAGGCCCATCCGTCACCAAAGCCCTGGCTGTTGGTTTGGTGACTCCCCTGCTCCATGTCCTCCCCGCAGCACAGCTGGAGCCCGTGGATCCACACCACCCGCTGCGGGCCACAGCGTGCTTTGGCTCCTTGCTGGTGCGTAGCCTTGATGCTCAGCAAAGCATATCTCCTGCTCGGATTTTATCTCCATCCACTCCGCTTATCGGCGCGGGGCAGCCCTCCTGCCTGCGCCACGTTCCCGGAGCGTGCCTGCAGCAGGTGTGGCCAGCACTACCGTTTGCCAAACCCCGCTGCCCGCCCGCAGTCCCTGACTCCGGGGCCCGTGCCGATAATGCGCGCGCGGCGAGGCCGTTGGCGGTGACATTACCTTGTCCCCCGCATTCCTGCAGTGCCACACACCTGCGCGGGGCGCGGGCGGCCCGGCACATGGCGGCGGGTGCAGATCCTGCGCAGGCAGCGCTGGGAAGCCCTGGTGGTCTCCTCCCGGGGGGACTCATTGACATATCAGTCACATAGTTCTGCATAATTGGGACTTGGATGCAGCCTCTCTTTATGTTTCCTCTTGGCAGTTGCCAACAACATGAAGCACTCCTGGGTCAAAATGACAGCCTTTTGTTTACTATTCCTGCTTATGCGCCTCATTTTCTTCAAGGATAAGAGCTCTTTATAGGAATCTTTATTGTGATGAGGTTAGCAGAGAGAAAGATTTCTTTCCAGCTTTCTCTCTCTTTCACAGCTGATTAGCAGGGTCAGCCCACAAGGACAGCAACGTGGAGCACAGACCCAGCACTTGCCTCGGGGTCCCTTCAGCCGTGAGCCGCATCCTCTCCAGCACAGTCCTAACCTGCAGACCCCCAGCACCCAGACCCACGCAGGGTGCCCAGGCCATCCTGTGGCACTGTTCCCCCCGGCTTGTGTGGGCTGCAGGGAGGGGATCCACCACCCCCAGCAAAGGCACCACAAAGCCCAGCTGCCCCCTGGAGCTTGTGCAGGGGCTTACTGGGAGCACACACCTCCTCTCCACGCTGTTACCAGCCCAGCTGTGGTGACATGTCCTTCATCTGACCTCTGCAGTGACCAACCCCGTCAGAAGCACCCCCGCTTGGCAAACTGAGATGTGAGAGACTTGTGATGGTCCAGTCAATGGTAGCCCACCAGTTTGCTGCACTCAGCAGTCTGGGTTTCAGGTTTAAACTCCAAAAGGACAGTGGCCAGGCAAGAGATGAGATGCTGGACCAGTTGCTGACAAGATGGGGAGAAGCTCATGGAATAGATACGGGCAGGCATGGACATCAATGGAAAACTTTCCCCAACACTGGAAGAGGCCTCACAGGGCCATCCCAGCAGATCCCTCACCATTGCTGGGCTGACCCCAATGCTGCAGGGAGGTGACCCAGCTGACCCCACAGCTGTGTCCCAGCTTCTGCCCATGGGGTGACACTCCTGGGAACAGCCACTCTTGTCAAGAGGAAAGCAACTTACCCTTGAAAGTTACTTTGCGAAGGTCAAGAGTGGGACTGTGACAGAGCAGCCTGACAAACATCTCCCAAAGTCCTTGGGCCCGATAATGTATGTCCCGTGCAATGTTGACACTAGTGATCCACCAAAGATCAGGTTAACAAGTTTGACGTTGGTGACAGTGTGATTTGTTCTGCGCTGGCTCTGAATTCATAGAGCCGCTGGCCTTCGGTGATAAACTATTGCACCGCGTGCACGAGGCTGTGGCAGTTGTCACCGCTGGAGTACCGAGATGAAAAGGAAGCAGAGCTCTAATCAAAATACAGTGGTCAGTAGGGGCTGAGCTGAAAATTAAAATGTGCTGGTACTTTTCCCACTCCCGTCCTCCTTTCCAGGTAGCCCCCTGTGCCAGAGTGAGGGGAAAAACCATCACCTCACGTGCACGGAGCATCCTCTGCCACCTCCCAGAGAGACCCTCCCCTGCCGACCTTCAGGGCCCCCTCCCAGGGGATGAATCCTGGGTGGCACCGTGTCAGAGCCGCTGGAGCTGCTCCGCCGAGGGGAATGCTGTCAGCAAGGAAAACAAACACAATGAGAGGGCAGGAGCCTTGAGAGCGCTCGGCAGAGGAGCGGGGCAGCCGCTCGTGGCAGGACCTGCAGAGCGGGGCCGGCTGCTCACTTGGAGCTGCCTTTGCAGCTGCACCACATCTGAGTGGGCCCCCACGTGTGCTCCCATGCACTGGAGTGTGAATGTGGAAAGTGCTGCTCAGGCTTTTAACACACCCCCACCTCAGCAACACCAGGGATTGCTAAATGATTCCTGCAGTTCCTCTCTCCGGAGCATGCTGGCCAAGCATCTCTGGTGCATTTGCTTCTTTGGATGACTCCTCCTCCTGCTGCCCTGCAAACCCTCCTCCTGCCACACCCTGTGGTGACAGTGACCCACCCAAACCTCCACATGTTTTGGTCATCCCCCAGACTGGAACCCCCTGGTGACAGCAGTGCAGTGGCCACACCGTGGGTGCAGGGGTGCAATGACTAAAAGGAGAAAGCCCATCCCCTTCCTTTCCCCTCCTGGGACCCAGCCCGGAGATGGGGACCACCATGCACTCATTGCTTGGCAGGGCCCAGAGACTGTGCAAACCTTCACTCTGCATTCTCTCCACTCCTGTCACCCCCAAGGTGCAGGGTCCCCCCAGACAACCCTGCTCTCACCACTGCCAGTCCATGTTGCAGCTGCTCTGGGCAGGGCTCGTGCCCTCATCCCACTTCCAGCTGCACCAACAGCACCGAGGCCTTCCCCGGACCCACAGATGATTCCAGGGCAGCGGCAGGCAGGGCAGTGCCACGGCTGCCACCCAGACCAGCACTGGGCTCCCACCCCCTGAGGGGGCCCCAACCCCAAGAGAGAGCCTTTGCCAAAGGGGGAAGGTGCAAGGGACCAGCAGACACCAGCACTGCAGAACAATTCACATTTATTAGTTCATTCAGCTAAACACTCGCTAAACATGCATTCAACACTTATTGGTCACATTTCCACAGGTAGTCAAGTCCCAGAGCAGAGCAGCGGAGCAGGGGCAGGCCGGGCTGGCATGGACTGGCGCCGGTCCTGCCCGGACGCGCCGGCACAGACATTCATTTGGTCGTGGTGCAGGGACGAGGGGCAGCTCCCGGGCACAGCACGGTGCCCGCGGGGCCAGGGCGGCACCGGCCGGACACAGCGCCCTGCCCCAGCCCCGGCTCTGAGTGTGCCAATGGTCACCGTGGGTCATGCTGAGGCAACATCCTGCTTCCCTGACTTACACAAGGGATTGTGGGAAAAATGAAAGGGAGAAAGCATCCTTAGGAACTTCAGCAACCCGGAGCAGTCCCCCTGGAAACATCCCACAAGCCAGCGAGGGGCCGACACAAGCACACACAGCAACCCGGCCCCGCTGCCTGCCCAGGATGGACACACAGGGAGCTGTGTGGTCCCAGATACAAACACAGCTTCTGCACCAGGGCTGATGAGCTGGAACCAGGCTGGATGGGCACCAACAAAAACCAAACTAACAAGAGCCATGACCTCTCAGTTTCAGCCATCACAGCCCCTGTTCCTCGCTGGCAACAGACACTGGCAGTGTTTAGTTTTTCACACAATCCCTTTGAGATGATAAACAGGATGTCACACGAGGTAGTTTAGTTATGGAAATTGAGTCAATAATGTTATCAACTATTACAAGACATTTTATAAATCGAAAGAAAACAATGAATCACAAAAGGCTTTGTTAAGGTTGATCGTCACCTGGTTTCAATTTCTGTTTCTTTTTGCCCTTGGAGGCTTCTCTTCCACTGAACCATGTTGCTTCTTTCATGGACTTGTCAGAGGCAGCTCGCAGGAGCTATTTATAAGTTTTTTTCCAAGGGGAAGACACTGCCTGGATTGGCCTCCCCATCTTTCTGTGGGCCCATTTGAGCTCCAATGCACAGATTGTGGCTGAGGGTGCTGGGAGGGGACTTTCAGCCCTGCAAACTTTCAATGACTTTGGCTCAGCGCTGGCTCTGCCTGTGGCTGGACGGGCTGTTCGGACACTCAAACAGGTGTAATCCACCAGTCCCTCTGACTTTGACTACAACCTTCTGACCACGGTGAGAAAGTTGTACTGGTGCAAATTAAGATGTAATTCATAAGCCCTGGGACTGGCTGCCAGGGGCACAATGAGAAATTCTTGTTTCCCCTTTTCCACGAGCACTCAAACGCATTTAACACCAAAGGCAGAAGGATGAGGTAATGCAGAAATAGAGTCAAACCTCCCTCAGACCCAGGGGCTGATGTGCTGGCACCACCACACACCTTGGGGATGCTTGCCCATAGAACCACACCTGAGCCTTCAGCAGGCAAACCCCACAGCCAAACCTAAAGCTGTTCCTCCAAAACCCCCACATGGGGCTTCGGTCAGCTCTCAGACAAGTCATGAAAGAAGCAACTGCTGCAACATCAAAACTGGGGTTTCTCTGGGTCACATTTTAAATACTTATCCCTGAGCTTCTGTGTATTGAAACAACACACCGTGAACCCAGAGAAACGCCACAGCTTGACACTGACACCTATGCATTTCCCTCCATTTACACATCATCTACAACTTAAAAATTAGTTTCATACTTAAACTAGTTCCCCAAGTTTCCCCCTTTCTCCTGCCTTTCATGTGGCAGGGATGATTGCCGCTTATTATCCTGAGAAATAACAACATTTTCACAGACACCAAGCTTCATAGCTTCAAATCAAAACTAAGAAGGAAGAAAGAACGAGTGGGAAATAGCACATTCACAGGAGAATCTTTTTTTTTTTTTTTCCTTTTTTAACTTTTAAAAAATGTAGTAAAGGTAAAAGAAATTCAAGTTTTGTTAAAAAAAGTTGGTTTGAAGGACAAGACTTAAACTCCTGAACCTGAGGTGGCTGCGGGTCTGTGCAGAAGCTTGAAGAGTCAGGGCAGATCCTGCCACGTGTGGCACAGGAGGGACGGCAGCGAGTGGCACTTGAGCCTTTGCAGGGTGGTGGCACAGCCACCCAGGCCTATCCTGGCAAGCAAGAGCAGTCCAGGAGCCCTGTTCACATCACTGGGACCCCTCGCTCTCAAAGCAACACCCCAGCACTGGGAACACGGGTGTTACTGGGGCAGCAGCTCACCTGCACTGGCTGGTGATCCCACTGAGAGGATCTCCCGTCAGAGGAGAAAGATGAGCCACTGGTACAATTCACAGCTGAACAGTACCTAATGCACGTGCAACACAGTGCAGAGTGAGCTCCTGCTGCAGCACTTCTGCCATGCCCAGAGCCCACCAGTTTTGGGGTACCCAGCACCTCTGAGCAACCTGGATGCCCCTCATCCCCTGCCCTCCTGCAGGGTTGGACATGCTGAGGACAAGGACTCCCTACCCGGTAGGAGCCTGAGCTCAAGTGGAAGAAAACTCAGGCACCTTCCAAAAGCTCTTGTTGAGGCCCCAGGGTCTCACACTCGCCCCATCAGCCGGTGGCAGCAGTTCCTGCTCCACTCCTGGCCTGGGGACACCTTCAAACTGCACAGCTGCAGCGAGGACCCCTCAGCACCAACCCTCCTCAAATGTGAGCCCGAGAGCTTCAAATTTATGTCCCAAATCTCTGCTCGGATTAAAAGTAACTCTTCGGCTTTCCATCTGCACAGACGCTTTGAAGGAGAGGAGGGGGTCAGCCAGCCAATTTATCTTTCAAATCGGGGATAAAAATTGACTTGTCATGGCAGAAAATTCTACCAAAGACTATTATTGTTGATTGATTCCTCTATGACAGAAGGTCAGATAAGCAAGAGCAGATAGGTACCTAAGATAATGAACTTCCCCCTACTAGCATTAAGCACAAATAAAATATGAGCCCCTGTAAACCGAATGTTACGTGAAGAATGGAACAAAAATTCCAACCTTTCCAGAGTGTCCTTCAAACCAAATTCACAAATACATCTAGTGACTGACCTAACATCTCTACGTCTCTAGCTACACTCCTACCGTCTCATAATACCTGAGTTTGCAATGCAACACATTCACTTTACCCTGTTTAAAAAATACAAGTCGTTAGAGGACTTGGTGCAGAAGACATCAGGAATGACTGTCCGGTGATTCTGGTCTGTTTGCTGCTTCCTTACCTGTCAGTTCAGGAAGGATTTTCTACTCCCTACAGTAAATGAGTACTTGGGAACGGATACTGCTGCCAATCAACCTTTGGAAAATTTGCTTTCTACAACAGAAAGCAGAAATGTCATGTCCGTTCATCATCCTAACTGAATTTAGGTTTTTGGTTGTTGTTGGTACAGCATTAGCTTTGGGAGGCTACTTTGGAAAACCACAGATTACCCAATAGATTATTTTGTTGGATGGCTGGCAATAAGATGACTGTTTTTATGTACACTAATTAAAACACTTATCAACAGATTATAATTCACTGTAGAATAAAATTACTCCTATGCAATTTTAACAATTCCTTGAGTGTATAAAACAGCAAGCCAGAAATAACCCGTAATAAAAAGATCATATCAAGCTATTCAGAAATTAAACTTAAAAAGCTGAGAAATACTTTCTAACTTACAAACAGGTACACTACAATCTTCCCCTGTACACATGAGGTATAGGCTGTATGCAGAAGGCTTTCCTGAGAATACACGTGTGTCTCATTGTACTGTCAAAGCAAATGAGATTTACGGAACCACCTTTGGGTGTGAAGCTCCATCGAGCTGAGCTGCTGCTGGGCCCAGCAGCTGTTACCCGTAACATCCTGTTTAAATAATGACAAATGAGCAGCTATGGACTTTGAGAAAAGGGAAACCGTCGAGCTGGAGGATGCCCAAGGGGGTGCCCAGCCTGGCGCGGGGTGAGCGCGGCCGCCGGCCCCGCCACTGCCCGACCACGACGTGCCAAGCCAGCGGTCACCGTGCCCCAAGGGCTGCACCCAGGGAGCACCCGCTGGGCCAGGGGGAGAGAAGGGGGGAGGGAGGGAGCGAGGGGAAGACGACTTTGGTGAATGGGATTTTTCTCCTGTTGCCCACCACGTTCATCCACGGCAGCTGCAGCCCCCCCGGGCTGTGCTCGCCCCGTGCCACGCTGTCATCAGGGCAAGCCAAAAAGGAAGCAACTCGTCCCTCCGACCCTGAAGGATCACAAGCCGTTTCCCCAAATAGTTTTAAATCAGTACTCAAACACTTGTCGATGAACCATCTTGCTACGCAAATGTCAGATCTACACCTAAGGAGACAGGGAGGGAAATCTAGGCAGGACTGTCTAGGAGAGTGACTGAGTCTTTGAACATTAACTCCTACTGAAGGAGATGAGAACAAGAGCACGTCATCCAACTTCCCCACCACAAGCAGAAGCCATGAGATCACTCATGAGAATGCCTAAGTTAAGCTGAACACCAGCACTCAGCAATCACTCCATCAACTAATCAGTTGCCATCAAACCAGTTCTCCATCTGGAGTGGTGGGGAGTTTGCGAGATAGAAAATCGAAGCCTCGCAACATCTAGGACAGAGCAGGCCACCAAGGACTGCAGTAATGCTGTTTTTCCTGAGATTCCACAAGCAGCAGAACAGTCCTGGCAGGATGAAACTACGAAACACACATTCCCTGAGTCCAGCAGAGAAAGCCATGCCAGACGACACTGGAGTCCCTCACCCCATTACACAGGTCACATTTAACCACAGGGAACATTAACTGCTCCCAGAAATGGGGACTGCTGCACTACAGAAGCTTTAAGAGTCAGGTACCATCTCAGAAGAACACAATAAAGGGGGCAATCCTGCCTCTTCTCTAAGTAGGTTTTTCCTGCTTTTGTGAATCTAAAATGGATGTTAAGGAAGTGATGAGAAAGTATTTGCAGTTCTCTAGCAACAAGAGCACCTTTGTGTAACGCCAGGAGCCTGCTAGGAACTGCAGGAACAAAATTTCAGTGGAATTGGAACACGCTGTGGGAATAGTGAGAGGGCAGCAGGCCAGGAGGGGCTGGGGCAGACCCCTGCCCGCAGCTCCTCAGAGGGATACAGGGGCAGCAAGCCCGTCACAGTTCCAGACACTGCCATCTCACTGGGAAACCTGCATCTAGAAACTGCCAGGGGGAAAGAAACCAACTGCCCAGACAGACTTCTACTTCTTCTCCACTCCCTGCCTCTTTAAACTTAAAGAAAAAAGCTTGGCACTTCTCTACCACCCACTTCTCCAAAGTCGTCCCTTTGGGGTACCAACAGCTCTGTCGACACGGTGAGGCCGTTTGCTCTCTGTGACAAACGCTTTGGGATACAAATCATGGAAAGAGCAGTGCATGAACAGCATCTTCTCCTTGAGGTAGTCTTAGTCATCTCGGTCCCCAGCCCCAAATACAAAAGAACTAACCCTAACAAACACTGTAACATTAAACATCTTCACATTCTGTAAACCGCTGGAGAATGCATCTGCTGCATTCCTACAGAACCATGTGCATCGTGTTGAAGATCATACATTCAACTCTGTCGTGAAATAAATATATAGGAAAAAGAGTAAAAAAACAAAAACAAACAAAAAAGATTCTTGCTACAAGGGCAGGGCCGCCCCTGCCCCTTCTCCTGCCTGGATGGCCTTTGCCCCTCTCCCGGGGCGAGCCAGCTCACAGCGTAAGGCACCGGCCGGGGCCAGCTGGGCTCACTCTTTGCTCACGCTCGTCTTGCAGGAATGTAGAACGGCCTTAAAAAGGAGAGGCAGCTGCTCCAGGGGGACATTCACCATTTTTCCTGGTAAGAAAGAAACCAGAATTAGCAGCCACTCCTGAATCAGATTTCAGAGACACCTAAGCCAGCAGTGCTGGAGACGGTTTTACCTTGAACCTCTCAGAGAAACAGTTAATCATCCTACAGCTACATTAGACATTTGATATTCATTTGGACACAGCGTGATTTATTATTTACTGAATAGAAAGCAAAATAAATGGGCAAAGTCAGATCAAAATGATTTGTCCACAATGGAGTAGTATTTATAGAAAGTGGGAAGGACTAAATCCCGTCTCTCCTCAAACCCCCTTGTTGGTCTCCATGAGTAAATTAGGAGAGCTACTCTGAGATTATTATCTAGTTCGTTATGACGGAGTAGGATAAAGCATATGGAGCCTTGACACGGGGAGGCAAGTATCCCTCCTTTGCCATAACATTCAGGAACAAACAGTTTTAGTAACACCAGACCTTGGAGATCTAATTAGCGACAACTGCAGCTGAGAATTCACCTGCAGATTTCCGAGGTCTGGACGAATGGAAACCTGGGGGTTATACTGCAGGTCTGCCCACTGCTCTGATCACCTTCTCCTTAATTCAGCAGCATTTCAGGGATCTTTCTAGTTCTTATAACTACTCGAACCAGGATGACGCCCTTTTGAGACACAATGTCTCTGAGTTGGGATTGAAAGAAAGAAAAGGAGAACCTGACCAAAGTACTTAAAGGATGTCAGGTCAGAGCCAGGCACATCTTCCTGGAGCAGGAAGGAACCCTGTGCCCACCATCATCACCAGGACACCTTGCCAGTTGCCACTCTGGCTGGGTGAGCTTTGGGGCAATGCCTTAAAGGTGGGCAAGAAGCTCTGACAGGAAAAGGTCCCACACAAACATCATCCACCAAAGTCAACAAGAATTTCACTGTTATAAATTCATTTTCTTTTAAAAGCATATTTCATAACTTGCACACAATCCTGGTGGGAGAAGAGCTCAAGAAGTTACCTGCAATGTATCTGATCTCTGGCAAACACATCATTAGGTCCGGGAAGCGGTTTGGCTGGTGTGGGTATTTGTACTCCGTGAAGTCCTGGCAAACATACCAGTACCGCTTATTCAGCTGCTCCAGTTGGGATGCATTGGTCAGCCCCCTGATGTCTGCAAGAGAATACAATACAGCAATGAAAACACGACAAAAATATCCCAGAAGAGCAGCAGCCTTGCACTTACTGCCTCGTCCTGAGGACAGACTGATTTCTGTCACTCTGAGCTGGGTCACTGCTTTGGAGACTGACTTCCAGCACCCAGTTCTACCAACACTAGAATTCCCAACTCCCCTCCTGCCATACCTGCATCATGGCTCTTTACATGCACGTCTGGATACAGGATTTCCCTCCACAAAGGGGGAAGAGAACAGTTAATATCATAAGCTGCTCATCTGCAGCTCAGTGAACACTCACTCTCGGAGGTGACAGCTCCAGCACCCTGAAATGCTTGCCTGGCACAACGTGGCCACGTGTCAGGGTTCAGTCCTCACAGCAGATCAGTGTAACACCTCCTCAGGCAGAAACACGCCGGTTTGAGCTGTATCATCTTGGCTGAGGACAGTGCTCAGATCTATAATTCAAGGTATCACCACATCTCTCCCCATCTGCTTATGAATTATGTCACAAGTGCTTTACAAACTTGTTAAACCTCTTATTTTTAAATTTAGCGTTGACCGTGTCAGGCAACATACACAAAGGACAAACAGACAGGCAAGAAGGGCCACTGGCACTGTGACCAACAGTGTGGGCACCCTGCTGGGGCCTGGGGAGGGCCCTCGGAGCGGGTTCGCAACTGTGGGACCATCTGACGGAAGAGGCATTCATCTACTGCCCAAAAGCTGACTTTTAAAAATAAGTCTCAGGTATTTCACATAAAAAAATTGCAAACTTCAACTAAAAATAAAAGAAGACAGGAAGTTAATGAAAATACATTTTGGAAAACAATGGAGACAGCTTGAGAAGTGCATTATCCAGTGTCAGGAAACTGCTCAGGGAAGCAAACCGGAACCTCAGCCCGGCACAGATTGAAGTGTCAGCACTATCTCCTGCTGGAAATGAGTGGGGGAGGAGGGAGCCTGCAGCACATTTTTACAGACTGCAACTATCTTTCACAGTACAAAATACTTTGGGGACATTTATTTCCAAAATTACAGACGAACACCATCTATTGAGCATTTGCCTCTGCATGGATTTTGAAATGCCCGGGGTCTTGACGTAGTCAGGACTACCAGCTTTAGTGTGCTGCCTAATCAGCAGATTTACAGCCCTTTCCTAGGCTGAATTCATGGCCTGCACATCAATACTTCATCCGTGATCACCTTTCACTGTGCAGAGTCAGATTTAGGCACTGAACCTAAAAAGCAGGAACACAGCTAAGTGACCTAAGGATATATCCTCGAGGTAAATATTTCAGAGAGTCAGAAAAGCTCTAAAAACGGGAGGGCTGGTTTTACAAATTCACCCTCTAAGACACAAAAATGAACAAATACCTTTTCCAGCTGTGAATCTTTGGAAGGTTGTTATGCAAGTAGTCATCATTTACTTCAGAAAAAAAGCCATGCAAATTAACTGGTTTTAAAGAATTGTTTAGGCAGTTAACTAAACAGTTACCTAAAGCAGTACTACTTTCAGATCACACATCTACTGCCTATATTAAAGGCAATAAAAACCTTCATCCCATTCCAGGTTTCTCCATGTGGGTACCCAACAGGTACAGGATGTGAGTGAGCACGAGGGCTCATACACACGGAGCGTTCAGAGCTTGAGCCTCTTTGGGGCTCCTGGACCCTTCCTCCCGTTTCCCAGCAGGGAAGCAATGACTGCTCAGGCTGTTTGAGAGTCCCTCTCTGCAGACTCACCCTGATTGAGGAAGTTGATGGCTTTCATACACGCGTACTCCTCGTTGCTGACCTTCAGCTGGTTAAATTTGCGAAAGAGGTAGATCAAGCGCTCCATCACCTCCATCCCCTCTTCACTGAATCTGCAGGACAGAGACCACACGTCAGCAAATGCAGCACAAGGACCGTACAGTAAAGGCAAGAAGCTTTTCAAAGTATTCAGAGATTTTAACATCTTGCAAGAGAATTAAAAAAAATTGTCGTCAATTTTGTTGTCTCAAAGTCTGTTGGCATTACTAAATTAAAGTAGAAGTAAGGAGGAAAATGTCTCAGTTACAAACTTAGAGTCATAGAATCACTGAATGGTTTGGGTTGGAAGGGATCTCAAAGATCATCTTATTCCATCCCTTCTACTAGACTATGTTACTCAGAGCCTAATCCACATGGTTGCACTAGGGGTGGGAAGTCCACAAACTTGACTGTTACAGATATTTATAGCAAAAAGAGATCTCTTGGTGATTCAGTTCACCACCAGCCTGCTTTGACAGTAGAGAAGGTTTGCTGGAGCCAGGAATCTGCACCAGAACCAGTGACAGAGATGGGTAGGACAAGGCACACTGATGCACAGGGAATGCAAGTCTCCAAAAAGTCTCCTGGGAAATTGCCTGATGGAGATTTTGTGGGTGCAGAACCAGGTGTTCCTGCTGAAGGGGGTGCCAAGCCTCTTCAGGAGTAAATACCCCATGTGTGCACCATGAACAAGCCACAGGGTAAGGACCAGGCTGGAGCAGAGCGGGAGGGTGTGGAGGGCTGCCAGTTGTCTGCAGGTACCTCCAGACCATCCCACACCCGCCCAGGACCAGAACGGCCTCTCAGGAACACATCTCACAGCAATACCCTCGGCTTCAAAGAAACCACATATTAAAAAGTGCTCAGAAGTGGGACAGAAGTGTTTCGGGAAGCTTCAGCGTGCTCTGGCATTGTGCAGCACAAAGCACAAGAGCACAGCCAGCGAAGCATCTCTGAATAGAACAGAAATAGAACCTTTTTCACTGAATAATACCTTAATTTGGCATGTGTGTTTGTTTACTTCAAAGTTATTTGTAAAATGCATGGTGGAGTTCAACCTCTGCAAAGTGAAAACAAGCTGTCTGAACTCCAGGTCACTTCTTCAAGAAAGTAATATTGTAAGTGATGAAAGCCTTGTCGGCTAATCTAAAGTTGTACAAGTTTTCTTGCTCTCCAGTTGACATTAAAAATCTTGCAGGTGCAAGATTGCAAAGCTCAAGAAGTTAATGAGCACAAAGACCACTCAGTCGTCTGTTGGGTTTAATTGTTTTTAGAGCATGCACATTTTTACCAGCCACTCATCACTTCATAAATCCAGGAGAGCTCTTCTCTCATTCCTGCAGTTGAACTGTCTTACTTTCTGCACATACTTTCCTCCCCCCTTTCAAACAAAGCTGTTCTGTTTTTCACAGCCTTATTTCTTCTCGAGGACTGACTCCTCCACACTTTTCCTCACAGTTTACACCAGGCGAGTTTCTGGCTGGGAGTTATCGGGATCAGCTGGGGAGGAGAGGGAAGGGAAGCACTATCAGGAGTGCTGGGGGAGGTCAGGAGTCTATTCATTTCATATTCATCTTCAGAAAAACAGCACAATAAAAGAAAACATTTGATCTAGCAGGCTAACAGAACATTTAGCCAGTTGTTAGAAGTGATTAAAACACAGGGGCTGGGGAGCTCATCTTATGTCTTTGTTTGTCACCTACGCATTAGCATTGCTCTTGTCATTTTGCTAAGAGCAGAAATTAACCCTGAAGTGCCAGACTATCCCTGCTCAGTGAGATTTCTCCAACCACCTCTGAAGTTTCTTTGCAGTCATCAATGTCGGGAGAACCAGGGGCTCTCCGAACCAGTCGGACTCCTCTCCGAAAGAGCCCCTCTCAAATCTGAAGGGACTGGCTTTTTCACGAGTGCTTTGGACAGGGAGACTGATACCCACGAGCTATCCCATGGCTGCTGGCAGACAGTGAAGCTATGGCTGAAGGACCACGAAGACAAGTGTGAGGGAGCCACGCAGCTCGAGACCCCTCATCTGTGCAGCTTCCCGCTAAATGGCTTTTTGGGTGTGCATTCTCCCAGGTTACTAATGACAATTAACGACACTTGAAAAGCTAAATCAGAAGAGACTACAGAAGCATTCCTCTCCCAAGAACACCTATTTTCATCCACGTGCACAGATCTTCTCTGAAGGACCTTTGAGGCGACCAGCTCTGAATCGCCGGTTTCTGCAGGGCGAGGATTCCTCCTTTGTCTCGCTGTCTTAGCCCTCACTTGTATTTATCACAAACCCAAAATGAAAGAAACACTTCCCCTGTGAGGCTCTGACCAGGACAGAAGGAACAAAAGGACAGCTGAATGCAGGAACAAGTGTCATTGTGGTTTTCTATGACCCTCACTGCTCCTCGCAGGAGCAGCACCAGATGCACGATGAATGGCCAGGCAGAACAGCGGCGCGGAGGAACCTGCCCCAGGAAATGAGACACCTGGGGCCAGCTCTCCACTCCACTGTGGTCTCAGCCCACCAGCGCCTCTGCTTGTCACAGCAGATGCACAAAGGTATCTCAGAACTGTGAGACACTGCAATGGCTGAGGAGCACACACTCTGGCAGCATCGCTGAGCCCAGCAAGGGCAGAGCGCGCAAGGCACGTTTTAAAGGCAGAGTGGGCAGCAGTTTCCCTAAATCCTCCCTATTCTGCCATAATACTGGGAGATTGTGACTCTTCTACCAAAAGGAGAATTTGTCTGGCACCAAGACTACAAAACAAAACATCCAAACCAAAAAAACAACACCCTGACCAAAATGATAAATGGCAGGCAAGTTCCCCAGAGCATCAGATAGTCTGTACCACGGAAAAAACAAGAGCTAAGTTGCAACATTTTTAAATTTATGTAATCAAAACAATGAAATAGCAATTAATTATAAACACTTTGATAATACAGACAACTAGCTTTGTGAACAGCCTTTCCACTGACCCAATGGGTTTTTAAATAAATTCTCTTTCTGTATCTCAGAGTTACCAAAAGTGTTGGTTAGTTTTACTCTCCTCATAAAAACGTGCTTTGTAGGGCTGTGCTGGAGGACAACAGCATTGCTATAAAATTCAAAGAGCACCACGCAGCACCGTGGCCCTTTCCCTGCAGAAGGAAGTTTGTGATCCAGCACTGACTAACCCTGGTGTGCTTTCTAGGCCTGGAACAACTATTCCCTAAAAACAGAAAAGGAAAACAGATGCAGGTGAAGTGACAGGAGGGGTGGTCACAGAGCACCTGATCACTGTCCTCCCTACGGTTCCTCCATCTCTAGATCTCCCTGTCCTACCCGTGGGCTCAGCCTGACATCTCACCTGTGCAGCTCGTCATCAGAGGGAGAGTACTTGGAGGTGACATCTGCCAGGTCACCAAAGATCTGTTTGCTGTAAACAGTCAGGGAGGAGAGAAGGATCAGCTCCTGCCACGTAGAGCTGAGCAGGCAGGTATAGTCCTTGATGGAGAGTTCGCAGAAGAACGGCAGCTTCTTGATCCAAGCAATCTGCCTGAAAAGCAATTCATCTGCCAGGCGACACAGCAACGCAAACAGCTCTGCCTGAGTCACTTTATACCTGCAGGCACAGTTAAAACAAAGGTAAAAACCATTAAAACCACTGAATGACATCACCTGATGAGGTACTTGAAAACGAGGCAAACACACGGGAATTTGTGTTCAAGTGGCCCAAGTGCCAGTGCCCAGGGTGTCACCTGGTGACGTGGTGCCAGGTCCGTGCACCCCAGCTCCAGCACCAGGCAAGGGCACAGGATACCTGTGGGATGGGGTCTGGTGTGCTGCCTGCACTATGGCTGCACCTCCTCCCAGGGCAGCTGTGGCCCCCCATCCCAGCAGGGCCAGCAGGAACACGCAGCCCGGGCAGCCCCTCGCGCCGCGCCGCCCACACTGACCCGTCCTCGATGAGCATCGGCGTCCCCAGCGGCTCCAGGTCCTCCGCCGACACCAGCTGGTTGATCAGACTGTGCGACTGGGGGTCCAGGCTGCGCGTCTGGGGGGGCACCAGGGCCGAGTGAGCGGAGTAGCTAAAAAGGTGCGGGAGGTACTGATAGTGCGTGGACACCGGCGTGCCGATGTACTGATCCCTGAGTGCGGCGAACCCGTTCAGCTCCACGGACCTACTGGAAAAGGAAAAGCTCTTCAATATACCCCAGAAATTCCACTTGATTCATTACAATGTTGCATCCAGCTCTGTCAGAAACATTAACAAAAGCAGGGAAAGCAAACAGAATAGGAAATAAATTGTATTTAAAGCCTGCCCTGGAAATAACTGAGTGTGCGGATCAGAAGCCGTGTGCTGGCTGCATGTTGAGCCCAGCCAGGCACTGGTTAATGGAGATCTGGGAGCTGCTGCTGAGCTGCCATTCAGGGAGCAGAGCAGAAGCCCACCTGTGCACAGTCTTTCCAGCCCAGCTTCCTGACAGGGCCAGAATTTAGGATTGCACGTTACAGTACTTCCACAGCCAGTGAACACAAACAAGGCCACGGCTGAGATGCAGCTGAAAGCAGATGGGATCAGGTCTGAGATTCTGCTGCATCAGGAGGTTTGCACTCACAGTAACTGATTTAACACCACCAATTATTAACCTAAATGGAGTCTTATATTTTCAAAATCTAAGCTTGGTGCAGAAAAAGAGTTTATGCAGAGTGAGCAGTAAAAGGTAATCAAGTACCCACGATCTGCAGAAAGGATGATCAGTACAAACTGAGATGCGTTTCAAATTTAACTCAAGATTGCCTTTCTTTTCATCTGCTCACGAGCACCTCCCAGTTCAGTTCTTTTCAATCCAGTCCTGTCTGTGTTAAAACACAGAGGTAGTGGGAACCTGCCATATGCCCAGTTTGCACAAAGATGCACTCACGTGTGTTTTCCCTACATTGACCTCAAGTATCACTCAGGGAAAGACAGCCAAGATTCCTCTAATACCAAATTCTTCCAGGGGTCATCCCCACCTTGAAGATGGCGTAGAAACAGGTGAAGGCTGGTTGCTCTCAGAAACTCCATTTCCAGGGGAACTGTGATCACTGTCTCCGTTGTTGCTCCATGACATGTTTGCCTCTCCCTCAAATTCTTGCCCAGACATAATTCTCTCAATCTCTTCCTCTGATATCTGTCAAATATAAGACATGATGGTTACTTTAGCTGAGAACAGAAGGTAGAGCCTCTCTCTGCCTGTGAACACCTTGACTGTTCAGTCACATCCAACAGGGCTGGTACCACATCCTTCCTTTGCATTTAACAACATACATAAAACACTCTATTTACAGCTAATTGTGCTGAGCCCCAGCTCCTGCAGCGCCTTCAAGTGATGGTAAGGCAGCAGACAGGAATGGGCACGTGAAAAGATGATGTCAGATGGACACTGTAAATCAGCCACTGTCACACCGTGAAAAACCTGGGAGTAATTGAGGCCAGTGCATCGGGAACATCACTCAGCACTGGCAGAGGGGAAGACAAACAGAAGGTGGGGAAGGCACTGGTTTGATAAAGCAGTCGAGAGAGGCAAGTGAAGAGGACTTTTGTTGCTTGAGGTGGGCTCTCCCTGGTGCTGACCCCAGGCAGGGCTGCACTGTGTAGCTCTCCCCACGGAGCCACTCGCTGTGCAGCCAGAGCGGCTGTTTGGCTTCTCATGGTTTGGGTTTGGTCTTTCCCAGGCACTCAGACTCACAGAAAATGCTTTCAGTGTTATTTCTCTTTTGTTAAAATCAACAGTAAACTTTTAAAAGGCCCCTTTTCCAGAAGGGAGCTGGAAATGGCCATCATTTCTCACGCGTGCAGCACAAGCTGCTGTGCTGAATTACCTCGCGCTTTACAAGGCACCTCTGGACAAGCTGCACCATCAATCAGACAGACATTTACTGGTGCCCCGCTTGCCACAGCTGAAGGGATTGCAGCAGGCAGCCCGAGATTTACTGGGAGCCATGGAGGGAGAGACGTCCTTGCGCAGCTCACAAAGGACAGGGCGCCGTGAGGCTGCCCAGGGGCCACCTGACACGCTGGGACCACGCTGGGACTGTGCCAGATCCCCCCAGGACAGGCAGGAGCTGAAGGGATCCGTGGAGAGACAGCCAGACATGCTCACCTGGACAGGTCCAATGCTTTTATTTCTGCCTCCTGGCATGCCATCCTCTCTGATTGCTGGAAAACACAACCAAACCTTGGTGAGGAACACTACTCTGGGTATTCCAGAAGTACATAAGAAGGTATCTACTTTACTTTGAAAAAAAAAAATCTTTCTACCTTAAAAGATTCATTTTTTTTCATCAAAGAAGTTTACAGAGAAACCTCCAGTGCTTTCCAGGGCACAGGAAACTTGAGCAACACCCCCCATGTTCCTCACCCAAAGGGCACAGACACATCGATGGGGCTACAAGCGTTACTCGAGTGCTTTAGTTTCTTTACGTGATCCTTGACTGACAGGTAATGAAGGAATAGCAATCCTTTATCCCAGCTAATTCCATCATAAATCCACAGAGGCATGGTACATGGCAAGGAACCCCACTTCACCCCTGGATATAACCCAACCAATGACCAGACTGCTGGAAAAGGAGGTGTGAAGGCCAGCACGTCTCACTCCACTGCCCAGGGCCCTGTGAACCACCATGAGCCAGAACCTGGAGAGACACCGAGCAGTGCTGCCACCAACACACAGACAAAGCACTTCAGTGCTGACTGCTGACCCTGCTGTCACTTCAGAGCGTCACATCTCCCGCAGCCACTACAGAAAATGGAGGGGAGACGTTTGACCCTGTCAGTCTCTTGCAAAGCCATCATTTAAAATTCAGGCTAAGCTGTGCAGTTCCATTTCAGGAGGGCAGTCTTGTTTCTCAGTATATAGCAGCTGCATTTTTAAGGCTCTTTAAACAATTTCCAGGGAGCTCTAAAGAAGTCTAATTAAAGGGATTATCCTGGAGCAGCTTCTCTACCTTCCTCCTCCCTCTGCTCTTCTGTGCAGTGACAGAGCAGCTCTGCAGCAGCTGACACCACTGGAGGACAGCCCTGCTCCTCGTGTGCCTCCCCTCCCAGGCTGGGTCCCCCGTTTATCAGGTCCCAATCTCTTTCCCAGCACGACCTGGCCAGACTTGGCAGGAGGCTCTCCCAGCTGCACAGTGACCTTGTGGCTGCGTGGCCTCACCCTGCTTGGCACCCGGGGCTGCAGGAGGCCCTCCCGGAGCAGAAAATGACACAGAAATTAAGGAAAAACTTCCTCCCCAGAAGAGCCACGCTGCTGCTTGGCTTTGGACACCCTCAGCTCAAATCCTCCTCGGTGCCTCAGAGCTGTGCCTGCAGCTCAGGGAGTGCACACAGGTTCAGCCAGGGCAGAGACACATCCCCCCTGCACTGGGACCTGAACTGCACCTTCCCAAATCCCAACCACCCACCCGAGCAAGGCACAGCCCTGGGGGAAAGGTCCTGGTGACTGACAACTGCCCCAGCACAGTGATCCCCACAGGCCCTTCCACCACCACTTCATGGGACCAGCAGTAGTTTTAATTCTTCTGACAGAAACTCCATCCCCTCCATGTAACAGCAAGTATTTTCATTTCAAACACCAGATAACAATCATTTAAGCATACTGAAGGAGCCATAAACATAGGATATAAACCAACTCTGATTACCTTCGAAATCATGCAAATCTCTTATGACATTGCAAGACAAGAGATTCATGTTAACAAGCAAGGCTGTTTATTTCCTATGGAAGCCCTTTACAAAAAACACCAGTTTCTGATCTTAAAAAAAAAAACAAAACAAAACCACACACACACACAAAAACCCCCAACAACATACACAAAAAAAGACTGATGTAAAAAAAGTTGTCATGGTTAGCTGTTACCCCCTTTAGGTTTAGGGTTTTTTAACTTAACGGAACTACAGAATCAGTTTCCCATTTCTGGGGGAACTTCTCTCATTTTTCACGATATTTCACCGGTAACTGTGACTCAGAGGCCTCTCAACAATGCACGCAGTGTTCGGGTAAGGGAGCAGGAGGAAGCTCGGCAAGGCAGGAGGGACGCAGGGCAGGCGCTGCTGCTGCCGCCAGGTGGCGCTGCGGCCCCGCGGGTCACCCGCACAGGGGTCGGGACCCCGGACCCCAACCCATCCCCTGAGCCCGATACAGGGGGTCCCGGACCCCAACCCATCCCCTGAGCCCGGACCCCAACCCATCCCCTGAGCCCATACAGGGGGTCCCGGACCCCAACCCATCCCCTGAGCCCGGACCCCAACCCATCCCCTG
>NW_020955568.1:997544-1001229 GCF_003031625.1 Empidonax traillii | reverse complement strand
CCCCGGACCCCAACCCATCCCCTGAGCCACCCCGGACCCCAACCCATCCCCTGAGCCCGGCACAGGGGATCCGGGACCCCAACCCATCCCCTGAGCCCGGACCCCGGACCCCAATCCATCCCCTGAGCCCGGCACAGGGGGTCCTGGGCCATCCTGGACCCCAACCCATCCCCTGAGCCTGGCACAGGGGGCCCTGGGCCACCCCAGCACACACCTGACACCACCTGTTCCACCAACCCACCCCTGACCACCTTGGGCCTGAGGCCAGCTCTCCATCTCGGCCCCTGATGCATTTTCTCAGGAAGATCCTGGTGGATTTGCAGGGAATTTATGGAAGTTTCAGTGCCTCTGACAGGAGGCTTCTGCATGAGTGATGGCCTGGAGGCATCAACAGCCACATCTAAACCCATAAGGTGACACTTCTGTTTGGCAGGAGACAGGGGTCCCTCCACCACCCACTGCACAGCTGGGGAGAGCACCAGCAGCCCCCACTTCTGCCATCAAACCAAGACTTGCCTGCTTTTAATGGGTACCAGCAATTCCAGAGATTAAACAGACAAAAGATGGAAGAGCAGAGACATCACATTGAAAACAACCCCTATTCACTATTACTCTTACCTTCCCTAAATCATATGGATCAGTTCTCCAAATATTTATTCACGGTTTCAATTTATACAAACTGTGGTTCAACTAGAGTAATGAAGTAATTCAGAATTGTGTATCTGTGCATAATTATTAATCAGTGCATGATTTTGCTGAAGTTTCATTTTTCCTTGTCAAAGAGTTTTAGAGGCAGAATTGCAATACAAAATGGCAGCTGAGGGAGGGGCAGCACATGCTGCTAACACCGGCCCCAGTCCACACCTCCACCCAAAAAGGCCCCCGTTTCCGTTACCTTTGCGGTTCATTCCCATCTGGAGGCATTTGAGCAGCCGGCAGTACTGGCACCTGTTGCGCTGCTTGCGTGACATGACGCAGTTCTTGTCCCGGCTGCATCTGTAGACCCGCTTGTTGCAGATGCTCCGCTTGAAGAAGCCCTTGCAGCCCTCGCAGGAGATGATCCCATAGTGCAGCCCCGTCGCCCTGTCCCCGCAGATCAGGCAGGTTCGCTGATCCACCCGCTCATCTGCAAGGCGAGAGCAAAGACACTGAGGTGGACAAACCGGCGTCACCGCGGGATCCCAAGCTCTCCTGAGGGGATGGGGAAGGTTCGGCACGCCAAGGCCTGCCCGGACAGACACCTGTGAGGCCAAGCACGGCACTGGCTCATCCAGAAACCTGGAAAGGGAAAAAGGGTCTAAGGCGTCCCATCCTCAACTGCACAGAGCAGGGTGTGTAAATACAGGAACTGTGCTGGGCACACACCAGTGACTGCACAATCCTGTCACACCTCACGTGTTCTGGGGGCAAGCACCTCCGGGCTTCAGAAAGCCCCACAGCACAAGTCACTGCCCAGAACCAGTGAACATCATTACAGAAACCATTGTACAGTCAAGCCACAGTGATATGATTCTACTGATCCTTTTCCAAATCTTTGGAAGACCTATGGACAACAAAAACTGTAAATTGCAGGGCTCCCCACAACAGGAGTTGTCACATTAAATTCAGAATTTTAAGCCTCTAACCCTGCCTGTGAGAGAGTGCAGGGACGATGCTCGGTTCAGTGAGATCTCCAGACAAAGATGTCAAACAGAAAGGAAGGGAGGCCTAAACCTTGGTCCACACCAACAGCCATCTAGCTTAAAATAATGCCAGCGAGTTGCACCAGAAGCTTTGCCCGTAGCAGACGTTTCACACCCAGCAGTTTAACCCCTCGCACACCAGGCCAAGCTGCCTTCAACCCCCACCCTGCATTTTAACCCATTAATATCCCAGCAGCTGCACACAGAGCTGCAGTGCGTGGGTGGGGTTATTCCAGCACATTCAGGTTCACACAAAGCTGCAGTGTTCCAGTACTCTCCACGGGGTGGCTTTCCCAAATGTGAAACAGGCACTACCCAGATGATTGGAACCCCCTGGCCCAGCAAGGCAAAGGCACCAAGGAACAGAAAGGAACCACGCTGCTGTCTCTCACTCAGTCATTTCCTAGGGATGGTGGTTAAACCAGATTGTTTCCAGTGCTGTTCGGCGTAAAGGCAGGACGGTGCCTTTGCCAGCAGGCAGAAATGCCCACGGCTGAAGCAGGACCCGGGAGGTGGCACTGGGAATGGAAAAGCTCAGGCTGGGCAGACACACAATTGCACAAATCCACATCATGTCTGGGGTGCTGCCCACACCCTCTGCTCCCCCTTGGATACAGACCTCGAGAAAGCCCAACTTCGGGGCAGCGCTGGCTCGTGAAGATGAGCTGGGTCAACCTCACTTCAGCATGACAGCAGCCTGGCTTCCCTCACTTGGATTTGGCATGGGAGTTTCCTGAGACAAAGGTGTTTATCTACAGGATGGATTTTTGGAGCAGCAGGAGGTAGGAGTCACAGCAAAGTCCTCTCCAGCCTTGATAAAGGCTAAAGAAGCTGACAAACCAGGGTGTAGCTTCTTACTACTGCAGAATATGTGAATGCAACAGAAATTAATGAGCCAAACGTACTGGGATCAGAAATGAAACCAGTATTCAGTTACACAAGCCAAGTAAAAATCTAAAGCAGCTGTTCCTACTCACAAGCAGCTTTCTCCAAAGCTTAAACCTAGTAGAAAGCAGAACCAATCTGAGTTAATCTCTAAAAGGTTTGCTATGCACAGCACACACATTTGCACTGTTCTGCAAAATTCACTGTTCTAAAACCTTAAACCAGAAGGATGAACGAAGGAAACACAAATTTTAACTGAAGAAATGATCCTGGTTCACACCAAAACATTCCCAGTTTTACAGGACAGACCACCTCAGGTATGTGCTGAGCCCAAAGGAATGTGGGTGCATTTCAGGCGCGGGGCTATCTGAGCATCTCTGAAGGGAGGCAGCTAAACATGACTTTGTAGTCACCACGTGCATAATCTCCACCTTCAGCAATCTGATAAACGAGGGGAGGGGGCTGGGGATTAGCCAGGACACAGGAGTCCTCTATCTGCAGGGTTTAGCTCAGCCTCAGCTTAACTCCCGGCCCTCCCCCTGCTCCCACAGCAGTGCCATAAATCCCGGGGTCAGCAGCAATGCCGTGCAGGATGAGGGGCTGTGGGAAGCACACCTGGCCAGGGCAGGGAGCACAGGGATGGTGGCAGTGCCAGGCACAGCACCCCGTGCCGGACCCGGATGGCGAGGACGTCAATGAGGGCTCATTTCCAGGCACGGCTTTTTTGTTGTGGGAAGAATAGGGCCGTCACCCGGCCAACGTGGGAAGCCTGGATGATTAAAGCAAGGGGGAATCAGAATCCTTGCCGGCCGTGCCCATCTCCCCGGAGCAGGGCGAGGTGCTGGGAATGGCCCCATCCCCACAGTAACTGCCCATGCCTCCAGCACAGACTGTTCTTGGGTGCATTTCCAGATTAAAATTTGCCACAAAGCAGCGTCACTCACCATGAACAAAGGCACAGACCCCAGGGACCGCGGAGGTGTCCCCACAACCCGCACACTGACGCTCAAACAGAACTGGGAGATGAAAAATGATGGCCTACACCAAGTCTTAGGGGTTTAGATGTTTAAAAAATTCTGCAGGGACCATGGCCAGGCCCACATTGTTCCCCTGTGCCC
>NW_020955568.1:992873-997107 GCF_003031625.1 Empidonax traillii | reverse complement strand
CTCACCATGAACAAAGGCACAGACCCCAGGGACCGCGGAGGTGTCCCCACAACCCGCACACTGACGCTCAAACAGAACTGGGAGATGAAAAATGATGGCCTACACCAAGTCTTAGGGGTTTAGATGTTTAAAAAATTCTGCAGGGACCATGGCCAGGCCCACATTGTTCCCCTGTGCCCACGGGTTTGCCGCCCCTGACCTTTGCTGGTTTTCACCCTACTTAATGCAGTGCCTGGTGGAGGCAAAGGGTGGGAGAGCCGGGGCAGAACCACAGCAAACTTCACAGAAATGGTAAAGCACGGGCAAATCTGAAGCAGTTTTGCTTTGGCGGTGCTCTGAACTCCCTTAACCCTGAAATTTCATTAGAATATCAAAACACATACTCAGGATAATCATTTTTAAATGAATAAGCCCCTCTTCCTTCCTGGCTCTGTCACCTCTCATCTTGCTCATCCCTCCAGTTTCAAAAGCTACACAAGACAAATGAAGATTAGGAAACAAAGTATTTGAGAGGAAATTTTTTCAAATACCTTGCATGTGTTTTATTTCAGAGAGGGCTGAGGATGCTGCCCTCTCCCCCCCCCCCCTCAATTTTCCTGATGGGTCTTACATTTCACAAACTCATACACGGGATATTCTGGCTTTGTTCTCCCAGCCCATTGTAGCAGGGGCCACTAAATCAAACAGTTGCTGCTACGACAAAAGCACTCACAAAAATCTCAACCTCATCTTGAACCCTGAAGATTTTTATGGCTACTCCCTCGCTAGCCCCTCCCCGAAGCCACATTAAAGGATGTATTGTTTTCAGAGGTCATGGTGGGTTTCATACCACATACAATGTAAATTCTCCAAGAATATGATGATGTTACACGAGAGTCACAGAAGATGGAACAAGAAAGAAAAGGAATCTCCCCTTTTCTATATTTAATAAAGCAAACGGTAGAAGCAATACATTTATTTTTCAAAAGACTTGCTTTTCCCCTCAGCAAAATGAACAGCCTTGATAATTCTTGAAAGAAAATTGCTATGCATTTCCAAAAGGAAATACCTTCGAATCCTGCTGAAACACACGGCAAAGACACACAGAGAAAGCACCAGGGCACACGAATGAGATTGTAAAATACACAGCAAATAAATTCAAGTATGGGGACACACCCTCAGATCCCAGCAAGCCTGTGTCACCACTCCCACCTGTGTCACTCCTGCGGGCAAACACCCCGAGCAGGTGACCGGGAAGCACCTTCAGTGCTCGCATTCCAGGAGGGGAGCAGCTGTGGCTGCATCCCAGCAGTTCCCCAGGCTGCGAGGGGATCACACCCACCCCTGGAGACCCAGTTTAAAACTCTGCAGCAACTACACCTCCCTGCAAGATTTACCTTGGAAATCAGGCAGCGTGTTGGTGCAGCTGGCTCGTGAGAGTCTCCATCTCGGTGCTTTATGATGGAGGAGAAACAAAGACTTTATTTCCCAGAGCGAGGCCAAAAGTGAAGGCACAGTCCCTCATCCAAACCCCAGGACAGACGGTGCTGGGATTTGGTCTGGCTGGAAGGCAAGAGGAGGCCAAGCTGCTGCTGGCAGAACATCCCATTTATACAACTGATCGTGATTTACAGCTAAGAAAATCTTTTGTCACTGAAAAAAAAGATTCCAGGCAACACTCAGCACTGCTGTTCATTAATATATTTAACATCTTTTCAACTGTGTACCAGTTAGTTACTTCTTGATTAACTGACCCTATCACACCCCCCTGCAGCACCCTTTAGCTGGGTTTGAATCTCAAGCTGCTAAATACCAGCTGTTTGGGGAGGGAGGGCAGAGGGGGAGATCTCACACATGTGTTACTTAAATCCCAACAGCATCTTGCTCCCCTCTCGCCTCTGATGATGCCTCAAACACAAACAGATGTGTTGAGGTTTCTTTCTCCTCTTATTTTTCCTGACGAATTTTTCTGTTGTCAATTTTTATTTCAAGAAAACCATCCTGTGAAAATCAAGCCCCAAGTGGAGAAACTCCCCCCTCGTTGCGGAGCGTTGCATTGTCCAAACAAGCCCACCCCCAAACCAGGCGCCTTTGCTTCAGGGGCCTTTTTTTTTTTAAACTTAAAATCGATGAACACTGGGATTAAATTTTCTGTGTGCCGGCCCCTGCTCGGGACAGCAGCGAGCCTGGCAGCAGAGCTCGTGGCCCGGCACACAATGGGTCGGGGTGTCCCACTCGTGCTCCCCATCGACCCCGCACACGGGGGTCCCTGCCCCACGCTGCAGGCGGGAGAAGGCACCCGTGTCCTGCCTGGCCAGCCTGGCTCAAAGAGCAGATTGTGCTGCCCCGGATCAGGCCAGCCTTGGTGAGAGCTGAATAGAATTAACCCTCTGTGAACTAAAACAAAAACATTTGTGTGCCCAACTGGGAGAAAGGTTAATTTAAATGGACAAGCCTCTTGTAAAAAAAAAAAAAAAAAAGGAGAGAAAGAAAGAGGCGGCCTGCAACCTTATTCTCTGTACTGTAAAAGTACGTTCTTCTCACAGAGAGTCGCATTTTAAAAAGCAGCGAGTACTGAAAAGAAAAGAGGAGAAATGCTCCACGAGAGGAACGGCCAGTGCATCTCACTCTGCTCTTGCTTTCCAGTAATGAAATCCCAAACTCAGTCTTACTCCCTCCTGTGTTTCTGCCCAAGAAAAGTTCAGTCAAAAATAAACCTTCATAAAAACCCAGAAATCATCAGCTGCTCGTTTTCGGGTCGGTATAAATCAGGAGCGGGCAGCCGATGAAACCCATCACCCTTCCCCGGCCTGGGACCCATCTCCATTTGCATATCAAAACCTCATCTGTGAAATGCAACTTCTGCCGGGCAGGGGAGCCCCGGCCGCGCTCCCTCACCCCGACACCCACCCCGCGCCCCACGGGGCCGGCCTGGCTGGGAGCTGCCGGGGGACACGGGGCGCTGCGGGACCCTCACCCCGCTCCGCTGGGCGGGATGGGGACAGGATGGACCCCTCACTCCGGCCAGTTGTTGCACAAAGAGTTTGGAACAAAAGCCAGCGCAGCAGAAGGAGCCCGATGGCCGGGACGGCAGCGGGGACAGGCACGAGGGTCCCGGTCGCGCTGCCCCCGCTCACACACCCGCTCCCGGCTTGCGGCCGCTCTCCCGAGTGATCAACTTTCGCTAATCCAATTTAAGAAAAATAAAGCTCCGTGCAGGGTCCCTGCCCTGGCTCCGGCGCGGCTGCAAATCCGAATTCACGTCTGAATTAGACCATTAATTTTTAAACTGATACATTATAAAGCAGTAAGATGAAGAACTGACTTACCTGCCTAAAACCAATCCTCTTGGCCCTAATGAAGCTGTCTAGATGTGCAACCACTGAGAGCGATGCAGAATTAAGAAAATCTGAGCCTAAACCCATCCCCAGCAGTCCGGGCTGAGGGAGCAGGGCCTGGGCACAACTGAGATAGTGACTTCTCCAACGTGTGCTGCCAAACACACCGTGTTCTCTCCTGAAATATTTCATCCTCACTCTGAAGAGGAGCTTTTGCGGCTGTTTTCAGTACCAGGGTGTAAAAAAAGGCTGCAAATAGCGGGGAGCAGCGGCGGTCCCGGGAGAGCCGGGCGGGCGCTATCGAGCGCCTCCGTGACCCCGATACTATCAATAATTAACGATACTAAAAAAAGCTCCTCCAGATGGTCGGAGGGATTAGGAAGTTTAAAATATAAACAAATTAAGCCACAAAACAAACTAATGCCCTTCCCTCCCTCTTTTTTTTTTTTTTTTAATTGCATAATCCCGTTCGCAGCCCGGGGCTGCTCTGCCCGGCCCCGGGAGTCGGGAAAAAGGCAGCGAAAGGGGACAGCCCGCTCGGCTCCTTCTCCCCCGCGGGTCCGGACGGTCCCGGCCCCGCACGCCCCGCTCCGAGCCCCGCCGGCCGCGGGCGCCGGGACGGGGCGGCCCCGGCCCGGGAGCACCGGGGGGAGGCGGCCCCGGGCCCGCACAGCCTCCGCGGCACCGCCCGGACAAAGGCCCGGCCCCGCTCACCTTCCATGCAGGTCGAGTCCCGCTTCATCCCCGGCCGGCTCTAGGGCCGCCTCATGGCGGCGGCGGGCGGGCAGCCCCGCTCGGCCATCGCCGCCGCCACGGGCCGCCCTATGCTAACGACGTGATGTCAGCGCCGCCCCCGCCAGCACGGCCCGCGGGGGGGCCGGGCCGGCACACCGACCGGCCGGCTGATGGACGGACAC